>NW_026652292.1:25037266-25198680 GCF_009828535.3 Hylobates moloch | reverse complement strand
TTTTTTTTTTTTTTTTTTTTTTTTTTGAGACGGAGTCTCGCTCTGTCACCCAGGCTGGAGTGCAGTGGCGCGATCTCGGCTCACTGCAATCTCCTCCTGTCGGGTTCACGCCATTCTCCTGCCTCAGCCTCTCCGAGTAGCTACCTCAGTTTTATATGAAGAGTCAAGGAGAGAAATGAAAACTTAAAAAGGACAAACATTGGTCTACATTTTCTTATTTATTTATTTAATTTATTTTTTTATTATACTTTAAGTTTTAGTGTACCTGTGCACAACGTGCAGGTTAGTTACATATGTATACATGTGCCATGTTGGTGTGCTGCACTCAGTAACTCGTCATTTAACATTAGATATGTCGCCTAATGCTATCCCTCCCCGCTCCCCCCACCCCACAACAGGGCCGGGTGTGTGATGTTCCCTTTCCTGTGTCCATGTGTTCTCATTGTTCAGTTCCCATCTATGAGTGAGAACATGCAGTGTTTGTTTTTTTGCCCTTGCAATGGTTTGCTGAGAATGATGGTTTCCAGCTTCATCCATGTCCCTACAAATGACATGAACTCATCATTGTTTATGGCTGCCTAGCATTCCATGGTGTATATGTGCCACATTTTCTTAATCCAGTCTATCATTGTTGGACATTTGGGTTGGTTCCAAGTCTTTGCTATTGTGAATAGTGCCGCAATAAACATACATGTGCATGTGTCTTTATAGCAGCATGATTTACAATCATTTGGGTATATACCCAGTAATGGGATTGCTGGGTCAAATGGTATTTCTAGTTCTAGATGCCTGAAGAATCGCCACACTGACTTGCACAATGGTTGAACTAGTTTACAGTCCCACCAACAGTGTAAAAGTGTTCCTATTTCTCCACATCCTCTCCAGCACCTGTTGTTTCCTGACTTTTTTATGATCGCCATTCTAACTGGTGTGAGATGGTATCTCATTGTGGTTTTGATTTGCATTTCTCTGATGGCCAGTGATGATGAGCATTTTTTCATATGTCTTTTGGCTGCATAAATGTCTTCTTTTGAGAAATGTCTGTTCATATCCTTTGCCCACTTTTTTGATGGGGTTGTTTGTTTTTTCTTGTAAATTTGTTGGAGTTCATTGTAGATTCTGGATATTAGCCCTTTGTCAGATGCACAGATTGCAAAAATTTTCTCCCATGGTGTAGGTTGCCTGTTCACTCTGATGGTAGTTTCTTTTGCTGTGCAGAAGCTCTTTAGTTTAATTAGATCCCATTTGTCAATTTTGGCTTTTGTTGCCATTGCTTTTGGTGTTTTAGACATGAAGTCCTTGCCCATGCCTATGTCCTGCATGGTATTGCCTAGGTTTTCTTCTAGGGTTTTTATGGTTTTAGGTCTAACATTTAAGTCTTTAATCCATCTTGAATTAATTTTTGTATAAGGTGTAAGGAAGGGATCCAGTTTCAGCTTTCTACATATGGCTAGCCAGCAGCATTTATTAAATAGGGAATCCTTTCCCCATTTCTTGATTTGTCAGGTTTGTCAAAGATCAGATGGTTGTAGATATTCAGCATTATTTCTGAGGGCTCTGTTCTGTTCCATTGGTCTATATCTCTGTTTTGGTACCAGTACCATGCTGTTTTGGTTACTGTAACCTTGTAGTATAGTTTGAAGTCAGGTAGCGTGATGCCTCCAGCTTTGTTCTTTTGGCTTAGGATTGACTTGGCAATGCGGGCTCTGTTTTGGTTCCATATGAACTTTAAAGTAGTTTTTTCCAATTCTGTGAAGAAAATTATTGGTAGCTTGATGGGGATGGCATTGAATCTATAAATTACCTTGGGCGGTATGGCCATTTTCACGATATTCATTCTTCCTACCCATAAGCATGGAGTGTTCTTCCATTTCTTTGTATCCTCTTTTATTTCATTGAGCAGTGATTTGTAGTTCTCCTTGAAGAGGTCCTTCATGTCCCTTGTAAGTTGGATTCCTAGGTATTTTATTCTCTTTGAAGCAATAGTAAATGGGAGTTCACTCATGATTTGGCTCTCTGTTTGTCTGTTATTGGTGTATAAGAATGCTTGTGATTTTTGCACATTGATTTTGTATCCTGAGACTTTGCTGAAGTTGCCTACCAGCTTAAGGAGATTTTGGACTGAGATGATGGGGTTTTCTAAATATACAATTATGTCATCTGCAAACAGGGACAATTTGACTTCCTCTTTTCCTAACTGAATACCCTTTATTTCCTTCTCCTGCCTGATTGCCCTGGCCAGAACTTCCAACACTATGTTGAATAGAAGTGGAGAGAGAGGGCATCCCTGTCTTGTGCCAGTTTTCAAAGGGAATGCTTCCAGTTTTTGCCCATTCAGTATGATGTTGGCTGTGGGTTTGTCATAGATAGCTCTTATTATTTTGAGACACGTCCCATCAATACCTAATTTATTGAGAGTTTTTAGCATGAAGAGTTGTTGAATTTTGTCAAAGGCCTTTTCTGCATCTATTGAGATAATCATATGGTTTTTGTCATTGGTTCTGTTTATATGCTGGATTACATTTATTGATTTGCGTATGTTGAACCAGCCTTGCATCCCAGGCATGAAGCCCACTTGATCATGATGGATAAGCTTTTTGATGTGCTGCTGGATTTGGTTTGCCAGTATTTTATTGAGGATTTTTGCATCAATGTTCATCAGGGATATTGGTCTAAAATTCTCTTTTTTTTGTTGTGTCTCTGCCAGGCTTTGGTATCAGGATGATGTTGGCCTCATAAAATGAGTTAGAGAGGATTCCCCCTTTTTCTATTGATTGGAATAGTTTCAGAAGGAATGGTACCAGCTCCTCCTTGTACCTCAGGTAGAATTCGGCTGTGAATCCATCTTGTCCTGGACTTTTTTTGGTTGATAAGCTATTAATTATTGCCTCAATTTCAGAGCCTGTTATTGGTCTATTCAGAGATTCAACTTCTTCCTGGTTTAGCATTGGGAGGGTGTATGTATCGAGGAATTTATCCATTTCTTCTAGATTTTCTAGTTTATTTGCATAGAGGTGTTTATAGTATTCTCTGTTGGTAGTTTGTATTTCTGTGGGATCGGTGGTGATATCCCCTTTATCATTTTTTATTGCGTCTATTAGATTCTTCTCTCTTTTCTTCTTTATTAGTCTTGCTAGCGGTCTATCGATTTTGTTTATCTTTTCAAAAAACCAGCTCCCGGATTCATTGATTTTTTGAAGGGTTTTTTGCATCTCTATTTCCTGCAGTTCTGCTCTGATCTTAGTTATTTCTTGCCTTCTGCTAGCCTTTGAATGTGTTTGCTCTTGCTTCTCTAATTCTTTTAATTGTGATGTTAGGGTGTCAATTTTAGATCTTTCCTGCTTTCTCTTGTGGGCATTTAGTGCTATAAATTTCCCTCTACACACTGCTTTGAATGTGTCCCAGAGATTCTGGTATGTTGTGTCCTTGTTCTTGTTGGTTTCAAAGAACATCTTTATTTCCGCCTTCATTTCGTTATGTACCCAGTAGTCATTCAGGAGCAGGTTGTTCAGTTTCCATGTAGTTGAGTGGTTTTGAGTGAGTTTCTTAATCCTGAGTTCTAGTTTGATTGCACTGTGGTCTGAGAGACAGTTTGTTATAATTTCTGTTCTTTTACATTTGCTGAGGAGAGCTTTACTTCCAACTATGTGGTCAATTTTGGAATAAGTGCGGTGTGGTGCTAAGAAGAATGTATATCCTGTTGATTTGGGGTGGAGAGTTCTGTAGATGTCTATTAGGTCTGCTTGGTCCAGAGCTGAGTTCAATTCCTGGATATCCTTATTAACTTTCTGTCTCGTTGATCTGTCTAATATTGACAGTGGGGTGTTACAGTCTACCCTTATTATTGTGTGGGAGTCTAAGTCTCTTTGTAGGTCACTGAGGACTTGCTTTATGAATCTGGGTGCTCCTGTATTGGGTGCATATATATTTAGGATAGTTAGCTCTTCTTGTTGAATTGATCCCTTTACCATTATGTAATGGCCTTCTTTGTCTCTTTGGATCTTTGTTGGTTTAAGCTCTATTTTATCAGAGACTAGGATTGCAACCCCTGCCTTTTTTTGTTTTCCATTTGCTTGGTAGATCTTCCTCCATCCCTTTATTTTGAGCCTATGTGTGTCTCTGCACGTGAAATGGGTTTCCTGAATACAGAACGCTTATTGGTCTTGACTCTTCATCCAATTTGCCAGTCTGTGTCTTTTAATTGGAGCATTTGGCCCATTTACATTTAAGGTTAATATTGTTATGTGTGAATTTGATCCTGTCATTATGATGTTAGCTGGTTATTTTGCTCATTAGTTGATGCAGTTGCTTCCTAGCCTCGATGGTCTTTACAATTTGGCATGTTTTTGCAGTGGCTGGTACCGGTTGTTCCTTTCCATGTTTAGCACTTCTTCAGTTCTTTTAGGGCAGAGTTCTTTTAGGGCAGGCCTGGTGGTGACAAAATTGCTCAGCATTTGCTTGTCTGTAAAGTATTTTATTTCTCCTTCACTTATGAAGCTTAGATTGGCTGAATATGAAATTCTGGATTGAAAACTCTTTTCTTTAAGAATGTTGAATATTGACCCCCACTCTCTTCTGGCTTGTAGAGTTTCTGCCGAGAGGTCAGCTGTTAATCTAATGGGCTTCCCTTTGTGGGTAACCCGACCTTTCCCTCTGGCTGCCCTTAACATTTTTTCCTTCTTTTCAACTTTGGTGAATCTGACAATTATATGTCTTGGAGTTGCTCTTCTCGAGGAGTATCTTTGTGGTGTTCTCTGTATTTCCTGAATTTGAATGTTGGCCTGCCTTGCTAGATTGGGGATGTTCTCCTGGATATCCTGCAGAGTGTTTTCCAACTTGGTTCCATTCTCCCTGTCACTTTCAGGTACACCAATCAGACATAGATTTGGTCTTTTCACATAGTCCCATATTTCTTGGAGGTTTTGTTCATTCTTTTTATTCTTTTTTCTCTAAACTTCTCTTCTTGCTTCATTTCATTCATTTCATCTTCCATCACTGATACCCTTTCTTCCAGTTGATTGAATTGTCTACTGAGGCTTGTGCATTCGTCACGTAGTTCTCGTGCCTTGGTTTTCAGCTCCATGAGGTCCTTTAAGGACTTCTCTGCATTGGTTATTCTAGTTAGCCATTCATCTAATTTTTTTTCAAGGTTTTTAACTTATTTGCCATGGGTTTGATCTTCCTCCTTTAGCTCAGAGTAGTTTGATTGTCTGAAGCCTTCTTCTCTCAACTCGTCAAAGTCATTCTCCGTCCAGCTTTGTTTCGTTGCTGGTGAGGAGCTGCGTTCCTTTGGAGGAGGAGAGGCACTGTGATTTTTAGAGTTTCCAGTTTTTCTGCTCTGTTTTTTCCCCATCTTTGTGGTTTTATCTACCTTTGGTCTTTGATGATGGTGATGTACAGATGGGGTTTTGGTGTGGATGTCCTTTCTGTTTGTTAGTTTTCCTTCTAACAGTCAGGATCCTCAGCTGCAGGTCTGTTGGACTTTGCTGGAGGTCCACTCCAGACCCTGTTTGCCTGGGTATCAGCAGTGGAGGCTGCAGAAGAGCAGATATTGGTGAACAGCAAATGCTGCTGCCTGATCGTTCTGCTGGAAGTTTCGCCTCAGAAGAGTACCTGGCCCTGTGAGGTGTCAGTCTGCCCCTACTAGGGGGTGCCTCCCAGTTAGGCTACTCGGGGCCAGGGACCCACTTGAGGAGGCAGTCTGTCCATTCTCAGATCTCAAGCTGCGTGCTGGGAGAACCACTACTCTCTTCAATGCTGTCAGACAGGAACATTTAAGTCTGCAGAGGATTCTGCTGCCTTTTGTTTGGCAATGCCCTGCCCCCAGAGGTGGAGTATACAGAGGCAGGCAGGCCTCCTTGAGATGGAGTGAGCTCCACCCAGTTCGAGCTGCCTGGCTGCTTTGTTTACCTACTCAAGCCTTGGCAATGGCAGGAGCCCCTCCCCCAGCCTTGCTGCTGCCTTGCAGTTTGATCTCAGACTGCTGTGCTAGCAATGAGCAAGGCTCCATGGGTGTAGGACCATCCAAGCCAGGCATGGGATATAATCTCTTGGTGTGCCATTTGCTAAGACCATTGGAAAAGCTCAGTATTAGGGTGGGAGTGACCCGATTTTCCAGGTGCCGTCTGTCACCCCTTTCTTTGACTAGGAAAGGGAATTCCCTGACCCCTTGCACTTCCCAGGTGAGGCGATGCCTCGCCCTGCTTCAGCTCATGTTCGGTGCACTGCTCCCACTGTCCTGCACCCACTTCCTGACACTCCCCAGTGAGATGAACCCGGTACCTCAGTTGGAAATGCAGAAATCACCCATCTTCTGTGTCGCTCACATTGGGAGCTGTAGACTGGAGCTGTTCCTATTTGGCCATCTTGGCTCCACCCGCTGGTCTACATTTTCTAATGGAGGTTTGCTCCATATCATGTTTCTCTCTTGCTTTTCCTGGAGCAACTTCATGGAGGAGAATATCTTCTCAAGTCAAGATTATGCTATGGTAACATATTAGCTATGAATCGATGCAGACTGCTTTCTAACCATTTGAAATTGCTCAGAAATACATAAAGGCTATGGATGTTAAAAGGAAAAAGCTCTTTTCCAAGTTTGCTATGTTGTTGACTTATGAGGTAGGGCAATTAAAAGGGAGTCTAAACTTAAACAAATGTGCTTTTTCTACCTCTGCTTATTTAGCAGAATTCTTAAAAGAACAAGCTCACAGATGTAAGAAAAATGACATTGGGACTTTAGTAAACATTGTTAAATTTAAATAATTATGTCTTTTTGACACTTAGAAGAAAATGATTTAATAGAATCCAGAACTGAAGTGAATACTTAAGTCATTTTTGTAGAACTTTGCCCTTGATAGTGGTCTATAAATGATTTCCTTACATTGTACATACGCACACACAGATGCACAGCCATAAATACAAAAAGACATTTGAGTCTTGCTGTTTTACCTTGAATTTAATGATTTAACTGTGTGCTGTCTTTTGTTATAAATCTATGCATCCAATTTGAAAGCAGTATAGTAGTGTTGATATAAATAGTATACTAATTAATTTTAAAAAAGAAGTTACATAATTGAAAATAGCAGAGTAGAAACTAATCTTTGAAATTATGATTGTTGTGTCTCTCTCCAAAGGTATCTTCTAGGATTATACATTTTTGTTAAACAGATAGTTTTCCTTTATCAGAGATTATCATGAATCTACGCTGTCATTACCACATTAAATAAATTTTATCTCTCTGTGGAGAATTCTGACCTTTCATAGCACAGAAAATAGACTGATAGCACTTTCAGCAATTCCCATAAATTACACACCAGTTGCTGTGGTTTGGATGTTTCCTGCAAATTTTATGTTGAAATTTAATCCTCGTTAGTATTAAGTGGAGGATTGTTTGGGAGGTAATTAGAATTACGTAAGGTCATCAGAGTGGGGGCCCCATGTTGGGACTGGTGGCTTTATAAACAAAGGCGAAGAGAGACCTGAGCTAGGACTCTTGCTCTGCCTCACAATGTGATACTTTTTACCATGGGATGATATTGCAATAAGGCCTCACCAAATGTGTCACCTTGATCTCAAACTTTCCAGGCTCTGGAACTACAAGAAGTAACATTTCTCTTTTTTCAATGAATTACCCAGTCTCAAGAATTCAGTTATAGCAACACAAAAAGAAATAAGACAGCAGTCTTGCACATCATTAAGATTATTATCAACGCTGCACATTTAGGTTAAAATTTGTGAAAAGTTAGATGAGAATCTTGATGCATATTTTATATTTTACTTTTGCTTTTCTGCTACCGAGATGCTCATTACTTCTTATGGAAGCAAAAATAACAATAAGTTGCAAAATCCATTGTATAAATACATGTTATTTCTCTCATTATGAGTGACTCCATGCAATTTACTCCGAAGTTAGTTCATGAGGAAATTATACTTTGGATACTCTTGCTGAAACAAGAGTCAAGAAAATTTTCAAGTCCTGGGGTGATCTAGTGGAAAAGTACTGGAAGATACTCATAGAGAAGTTAGTCAATGTGATCAGGCCTTCTGTGTTTGCTAATTGGAGCTTATTGAAATTAGTCTTCTACAGAGAGACTGGAAGATAAGGCACTATTTTTCTGGATGATTACATTTCAAAAGGATGGCTCCCAGGTTCTTGAGAAAGTTATTAGCTGGTAATAAAACTGGCCAATGGCTGGGAGAAGATTTACATCTCAAAGGGGCAGGGAAATAATTTGCATTTAAAAGTTTTCTTAAGTAAATGCTTTAAGGGAAGGGAGTCTAGAAGCCTAGAGTCAGTGTCTAAAAGTTACTCAAACTGAGGACGATGTTAAAGCTATCTTGCTCAAAATAAGAGAAACCATACCTTCATTTGCAGGCTACTTCTGCAGAGAGAACACCAGAGGGGAAAGGAATCTATCAGAAAGCAAGGTGAGTTTCTATAACTGGAAGTTCTTTTCCTTCACTATTTCTTTTTGAGTCAGTTTTTCTTCTCCAAGAAACTTTCAAAATATATTCACTTCACGTGTCCCCAATCTAACTTAGATGTCATTTCTCTGGACATCTTACAAGGAGTATCTTTTTCAAAGTACTTATGACTAGAAATTTAACTTTTGAGGTCACTTTTTGCCTTCCTCATTACACTGTAAGAATTTTTCTGGCAAGATATTATGAATTTTTTTCTATGAATTTCTGAGAACAAACTAAGTGCCACACCTAGTAGATAAACACTGAATATTGTTGAATAAAAGACGCATTGTTTTTTCAAAGTAAATACAGTTTAAAGTAAGCTAGGGTAAAAAGAGTCACAGATGGAGAAAGGGTTCTGTAAAGTCCCTAAAATCTTGAGTCTTTAAGCATTTATTCTGCCTCTTTGAGCATTAAGGACAAACCTATTAGGGGGCATTATAAATGAAAAATATGCAAATTAAAAATAATAGCCCAGTTTTAATGGGATTATAACAAAATCGAATATGAGCTTAACTTTGAATTTCTTAGCTTTTATGTTTCAAGTTAAATCCATGATACCATTTGAAACTATCTTTTGGAATGCAAATCAGTACCAATACTGCTGAGCATAGTGAAAATTAATGAAAATAATAACAGAAAAGAACTTACAAAGTCTACTAAATCCCATTTTAACATAAGTAGAGTCAAAGTGGTCTTTGTTATTGTTATAATTAACTGATTGCATGCAAACACAACCCTACTTATTTAACTGAAATATAAAGAAAGTTGTATATCTTCTAATAGGAAGAATATATATATAATATACATATATATATATATAGTCTAAAGGGCCAAAAAAAAAGTCGTATTTTGAATTTTACCAAGAAATAGTAGAAAATAACTTCAAATCTTTTGTTTGGTTGGAAAACACTCATTGTATTCTGAATACATTTTTAAACATATTTTTAAATTGTGTGTGAATTTTAAATTATAGAGATAAATCATTAAATATTGAAAGCCAGTTTTTCTGCATTAATATTCTTATAAGGAAGTGTAACTTTAACAGAAAGTTGTATTGTGTTTCCTATTTAATTATAGATAATCACATATTTGAAAGATAATTGTAATTTTTTAAAAATATTAAACCTGTTGTTAATAATGTACAGAAACCCAGATAATTAGTTTTGACATAATTATTTCTCACAGAATTGAACATTTTCTTACATCAACAACAAAAATGTTCTGTCTCCACTTCTGTGATATAAAAATGATGATACATTATGGTATTTAACAGTAAGCATGAATAATTTTTTTAAATAGAATATATTTTAAGTGTTTATTTCAAACACACTCTCTGTGAACATTTTAATTTAGTGAAATTTAATTAAGACAATGGGACCATTATTCAGCATGCTCAATTTTTATGTAGTTTTATTTTAGAGAGAAATTTAGATTTATATAAACTTCTGGCTTTAAGATAATATCAAATGCATATCAGTTGAGGAAACATCATATGGGAGAGAGACAGAGTCAAAAAGAGAGAAGAAAGAGAAACTAATTCTACAATTATGGGAATAAGGCACATATTTTTTGTGGTTTTGATTTGTGCCTTCTCACTAAATATTTTTTACACATTAATAATTTTAGATATCAACATTTTAAGATTTCCTACTCTTCTATATATTAAATAAATAACAGTTAGTAAATAATTCTATTATTGCTGGAAATGTGTATTATTAACAGGAGATTCATATACTTCTATTAATGTAATATGTTAAAATTTACATAACTAATAACCTTCAGCGAATGATAGAAAAGTCATTAAACTACTCTGAAACAATGAAGGCAGAGGCCAAATAGTTGCACAGTTAACTCTGAAGTCACACAATGCCACATAGCTAATCTTTGTGACACACTTGCCTCTCCCTTTAGACTTCAGTAGTGATAAGCATCATATACTGATAACTGCATCTACCAGCATAAAAACATTTCCAGTTAAAAAAGAGAATATTTCTATTTTGGCTTCCTCAGAAACATAAAAAGAAATTGCCAAAAACAGGAAAAGAAACAAACAACAAATAAAAACTCATCCCACACTTCCCTTTATGTTGCCTGGGAAAGATTCTCAACAATAATCATGCCCAATTATTCTTTACCAAGTGAATCACTTCAGAGACCTCCTATACAATAATATTCTGTGCCTGGAACAGGACAAAGGCCTAGAATTTACAAACGGCTGTAATGGCCTGTTTTCACACTGCTATAAAGAATTACCTGAGATTGGGTAATTTGTAAACAAAAGACGTTTAGTTGACCCACAGTTTTACATGACCAGGGAGGCCTTGGGAAACTTAAAATTATTGAGGAAGGTGACAGGGAAGCAACACAGTCTTACATGGCAGCAGGAGGGCGGGGGGAAACTGCAAAACACTTTTAAACCATCAGATCTTGTGAAAACTCACTCACTGTCACGAGAACAGCGTTGGGGAAACTGGCCCCATGATCCAGTCACTTTCCGTCAGGTTCCTCTCTTGACACGTGGGGATTTCAAATCAGGATCATTAGCAGAAGGGTAAAAAAAAGAAAATAAGAGTTCTGCCATGTATATCAGTCATCTTAGATTTTGATGTTGCTGTATGTATTTTCTATGGCATATTTTATCATGGATTGTAAGGCTATTATAAATATTAAATATGACAAATTCAGACACATATGCAGAAGCAAATATAAACTTAATTAGTAATTTTTTACCACACACAATGGGGGAACTTTCTAGTATTTGTGAATTGTACTATGTTTCAGAAAATTACCAGGCTGTTTTCTTATAGGGAAGTCACAATAAAAAGCTCATCAATTTCATCATAGAATACATTCAATATTAATAAACATAATTATCCATATTTCTGAATATTTTTTGCAGTAGTACTTTAATGTAGAAAATATATTTATGAGAAAATGACTTATGCCTAAGATGAGTGATACACAGTGTTGGGATGCTTCAAATATATACATTAAGCAAGTGTATCTATCTCTTTTTTTGTTTGTTTGTTTGTTTTTGGTCACCCAGGCTGGAGTTCAGTGGTGCGATCTTGGCTCACTGCAACCTCTGCTTCCGGGATTTAAGCAATTCTCCTGCCTTAGCCTCCCGAGTAGCTGGGACTACAGGCACATGCCACCATGCCCGGCTTATTTGTGTATTTTTGGTATATACAGTGATAGGGTCTGGCTGTGTCCCCAACAAAATCTCATTTTGAATTCCCACATGTTGTGGGAGGAACCCGGAGGCAGGTGATTGAATTACAGGGGAGGGTCTTTCCTGCACTGTTCTCATGATAGTGAATAATTCTCACCAGATCTGATGGCTTTATAAGGCAGAGTATCCATGCACAAGCTCTCTCTTTGCCTGCCATTTATGTAAGACGTGACTTGCTCCTCTTTGCCTTCTGCCATGATTGTGTGGTTTCTCCAACCACGTGAAACTGTAAGTCCAATTAAACCTCTTTCCTTTCTAAATTGCCCAGTCTCAGGTATGTCTTTATCACCACAGTGAAAACAGATTAATACAGATGGGGTTTTACAACATTGGCCAGGCTGGTCTCCAAGTCCTGACCTCAAGTGATCTACTCATCTTAGCCTCCCAAAGTGCTGAGATTACAGGCATGAGCCACCATGCCTGGCCAACTATATATATATATATATATATATATGTAAAGTCATTGCTCATATATTTTAAAATAATAAATTTATGACCAATTTTCTCAGGAGGTCCTGAATTCACAATATTCTATTGCAGCTTTTCTACATGATGATGAAATCAGTCATAAAAACCATTGTTAATGAATTATGTATGATATAAATGATATTTACATTATTTTGAAGGCATTAAAGCAAACCCCTGTATTCACAAGTTGAATGAGCTAATAATAACGTTAGTGTTAGATTCTCAGAATAAACCATTTATATTCTTATACCTTACCTGAAAGAGCACTACATAAAGCTGAAAGATTTGCTGCAGACTGGTATTTGAAATTTTGAACTCAGCCAAACAAGTTGATACATTTACCGGCTATCAATTTAATTATTTAAATTTTGTAGCAAAGAATCATTAACTGGTGTACAATGGTATATTTAATTTTAAAAGATGCTTATAGGCAAATTTTCAGGATTTATGTTGGTTATAGAATAAGGCGTGAAGTAGAAAAGTAAATAGTAATTGTCCTAATTTCTCTTTGGTATACAAGCAAAGGAGGTTGTAACAGGAAGCATGAATATATAATTCTTTTTATTCTCCTAAATATGTTTGTTATGTACCCTTCTACAATCTGGTGGTGACAAAAAAAGACTGAGAAAAATGCAATTTGTATATATTTTTCTGGAGATTTTCAGGTGATTCTCTAGGTTTTATCCCTGAAGCTAAAAATCTGCTGCTGGCTAGCCTGAGTGTAGGTTATGACAACCTACCTGGAAAGCTGGCTAATCACTTCAAGCATGATGTGAAAATTACATTAAGCTTTGAAGTTTCTCTTTGCTAAATTTAGCAAAGTACTTAGACTATATGTTTATGTGCCTGAAAAAGCGAATGAAAAAGTAAATGAAGGCACATACGAAAAAAAAAAACCTTTTAAAAGTAAGAATGAGCATGAATATGAATGTAAATATGAATGTGAATAAGTGAGATGTTAAACAGTGACTAAACAGTGAGCAAACAAATTTCTGAAATTAATGCACACAAACGCAACAGAATGGAATTGTGAAAAAAACAGACACTTATATACATGAGTTTCAATCCATCATAAATTAAGTTTCTTCTTTCACATCTGGCTGTGGCAGAGAAACTGGTACCAGAAATGGCCTAGAACTAGAATGAAGTATAAAAAATGGGCAAGATGTATATATAAAACAAGTCTGTTTTTACAATTTTGGCAACTGGAAGCTGAGAAATATTATCTCTGAAAAAAGGAAAACAAATGAGACACACGGTATGATTTTCTTCAGCTCTTTCTTTGTGGGACACTTTCTGAATTGTGGCAAAAGAAGGAGTCACTCAAACAGAATACTGAGACCTTCAACCTACCGACTGAAATTCCAAGAGACTGAGGCAGAGTACTAGAGGGGAGAGAACTGCCCAGCATACAGGTTCCCTGCTATATGCACCGGGCCAACTTGATTCTTTGGATATCTACCCAATAAGAAGAACTGGCTGCGTAAGAACGACTATTTGGGAGCTAATACCTGAAAAATTATCAGAAGACATGTAGGATGGGAGATGCTTGATTTACAATCCATGAGAGTGGAGAAACAGTGTTGAACACCCAGGGTCTTCAGTGGAGGCATAAGAATTGTCATGCTTGAGCGGTAGTCCTCATCTAAAACTACAGTGAAGACTTTGCATTAGTTTTCTTCTGCTGCCATTAAAAAAAAAGCCACAAATTTTGTAGCTAAAAACAGCACAAATATGCTATTTGACAGTTCTGGAGATCAAAAGTCTAAAACGGATCTCACTGTGCTAAAATCAAGGTGTGAAACTGCATTTATTTCTGGAGGCTCTAGGGGAGAATCCATTTTCTTCATTTTCAAGCATCAAGAGGCAGTCTGCGTTCCTGGGCTCATGATTCCGTTCCATCCTCAAAGCCAACAATGACCAGTTGAGTCTCACATCTCATATCTTTCTCACATCATCACTCTGACACTGATTGTTTTTTCTGCCTCCCTGTTTTACTTTAATGAACTATTATGATTTAATTGGGCCCACTTGATAAGGATACTCTTCTTATTGTAAAGTCAATTAATTATCAGCCATAATTGCACCCACAAATTTAACCCTCAACCTTCCTCTTTCCATGTAATATAGCATATTCATAGGTTATGGAAATAAGCCTATGAACAGCCTGTAGAGGAGTGAGGTGGGGGGCATACTTCTATCTAACTCAGTTGCTTTAAACACAAATTAACAAACAATGACCATAAAGCATCGAAAGATTCAAAAAAACCTCAAGGAATTTGACTTCTTGCCAAAACAATCTACAAAAGCTTTAAAAAAAGAAAACAATTCAATTCCCCCAAATTACCAAGATTGGGAATTAAAGACAGTACCATACATATTGCAAACACTGAAAGAATAATAAAGACGTGTAATGAACAATTTTAATGCAGTGCTGACTTAAGAAACAGGAAACTTGAATACTCTTGTAATCACTTAAAAAATTGAATTCATAATTAAATATTTTACCACAAAGCAAACTCTAGGCACAGATGGCTACACTGGTGAATTTTATAAAACATTTGAAGAAGAAACATTAGAAATCACACACAAATTTTTTTAGAAAATAGAAATGGCCGGGCGCGGTGGCTCAAGCCTGTAATCCCAGCACTTTGGGAGGCCGAGGAGGGCGGATCACGAGGTCAGGAGATCGAGACCATCCTGGCTAACACGGTGAAACCCCGTCTCCACTAAAAATACAAAAAATTAGCCGGGCGTGTTGGCGGGCGCCTGTAGTCCCAGCTACTCAGGAGGCTGAGGCAGGAGAATGGTGTGAACCCGGGAGGCGGAGCTTGCAGTGAGCAGAGATCGCTCCACTGCACTCCAGCCTGGGGGACAGAGCAAGACTCTGTCTCAAAAAAAAAAAAAGAAAATAGAAATGGCAGGAAATAATGTTTTCTCTGAAAACTAATGTCAATTTTTCTAACAGTGTAAATGAATATTTTTTGAAACCCTTCCAGATAGACTAATAAAATGACAGAACGTTTTTTAAAAAGCTCCCTGCATCTGTAAAAAGTTAACCAGGATTAAAACGAGAAAAATTCTATGAAAGAGATGGGAAAAAAGAGGCGAATGCATTTTGAATCAAGATCTAGGGAATTCAAACATCAAAGCTAAATAAAATGAACAGCAAAACACATATCAGAGAGGAGCACCCTTTTTCTGAGTAGTGAGGCAAGCATATGCATCAAGTCAGCATCCCCTTGCAATCTACACCCAGATCTCTGGAACTAGCTCTACCCCGTCCAACCCTTTTGAGAAACTCTTTGGTAGTTTCTTATAAATTAAATATACCCTTACCATGCAACTCAGAAATTTTCCTCTGAGTTATTCATCAAAAAGATGATAAGCAGGTGAAAACTTTTGTGCATATAAAATAATATACACAAATGTTCACAGAAGCTTATTCACAAAAGCCAAGTTGAAAAACTTAAATGGTCATTTGCATGTAAGTGGATAAACAGTTGTGATATATCCATGTAATGGAATACTACTCTGCAATAAAATATGATAAACTCCTCACCATAAGTATATACGATTTTAATTTGTCAATTAAAAATAAACTAAATATAATTCTTTAAAAAATGAATTACTGATACAAATAATGACGTAGTTGAATCTCAAAGCCATACCACTGAGCAAGAGGATTTTGAAGCAATCACACATCCTATAATACTATTTATGTGGATTTTTAGAAAAGGTTTAAGAAATCTAGAGACATAACAGATCATTTCTTGCCTGAGGATGGTAGTGTTGGGGGATGCTGCAAAAGGGAACAAGATAACTTTTGGGGACAATCAATAGTTATATCTCTTGGTTGTAGTGGTGGGTATATGGGTTTATGTATTTGTGAAAATTATCAAACTATACACTATAAGTTTATTTTATAGCAGGAAATAACAACGCAGCACCACCATTTTTTAAAAATAAAAATATTGACCAACCAAATGCACAAAAATGTGCTCCAGTAGAAATCAAAAGAAAAATATTTACAACAATGTAGTAGGCAAATATATTTTACTCAGGATTCCAAATCACTGTTTGATTTTAAAATTAAAAAATGCTTTTAAATTATATCATCACATTTAAATATAAATGTATTTATACCATAAAAATGTGAAAATGCAAGCCACTATCTGGAAGAAAACATTTGCCATCCTTATATCTGACATAGTGACCTCATCCAGAAAATTTAAATAACACAACTTAATAAAAAGAAGACAATCCAATAGAATTTGGACAAAGGATTTAGGCAGATATTTCATAAAATACGACATACATAGCCAATATATGCACATAAAGCAGCTCACGATCATTACTTATCAGAGAAATGCAAAATAAGACAGCAAGGAACTACCATTACATATTTACTGTAATGGCTAAAATTAAAAGGAATAACAACACCAGACATTGTCCAGGATAAGAATTGATTTGAACTCATATATTTCAGTTGAGAGTATAAAATGGTACAACTTTAGTAGAACCGTTTGGCATGTTTTGGCAAAGTTAAGCACACATTCACAGTAACAACAATTTCATTTTAAGGTATTATTTAAAGAAAAATGAAAACGTATATCCACAAAAAATACTTATGTAGGAATGTTCATTGCAGTGTTACTCAGAAAAGGCAAAAACATAAATAAGCCCAAGTTCTTCAGATAACTGGATATGCATGATTTCATATATTCGTCTGTTTGAATACTACTTAGTGGTAAAAAAAATCCAATTATTTATTATACTTATGCAAAAAACATAAAGAGGTGAATATCTGAAACATGCTGAGTGAAAAATATAAACAAATGTATATTGCGTAATTTTATTTCTTTGAAATTCTAGGAAAAGTGAAATTTAATAGTGACAGAAAGTAGATCAGTGGTGGCGAATGTAGAGTGACTATGTAGAGTAGGCAAAACTTAACCTCTACTCTCCTAGAGTTTTTGTTTATTTCTTTCTTTTGTAACCTCTACTCTCCTAGAGTTTTTGTTTATTTCTTTCTTTTGTTTTGCTTTTGACTGGATCTGAGAATTTAAATTGACATAAGACAAATCGACTGGAGAAAAGCATATAAGTTGATTTAATACAAGTTGTGGCACTGAAGCCTTTGTAAAGAAATGAAGACCCAAGGAAGTAGTTAGAATCAAACAGTTGTATACTAACTTGGACAAAAGAAAGCAAGTTGTGAAAATGTGATAAAGCGATGGGATTTGGTCTAGGGTAGTTAATTGAATAAAGAAGTGACTAGGACGATAAGGGTTGTTTGTAAAGATTTCTCTTGGCCTCAACTCCCTGTCCTTGATGATAAGAATGTTACTTTCCTTTTGGAATAGGGAAGACATCTTTCACATGGAAATTTCATCTCCTCCTTTTAAGAAATGGAAGGAAGGTCAGAGTGATTATTTTTGCACCTGCTGTTTGTTAAATGCCTTTAAATTCAAAATAATTCTTATGCCAAAGTAGCATATTTAGAAGTGGTGTGTGTGTTCTGAACTCCTTCAACTACAAGGTGACACATTTGGAAATGACAGTATTGTACTCTTTTCTTGATTGTTACATACATGAATACATTTATTCAAACGCCCCAGGACATACTAACAGATTTTTTTTTATTTCTTGCAAAATGTGCCTTAAAAAGATTTTTAAAAAAATAAAAATTAAAAAGAAGAATGGAGAAAAACAAGTATAGGAGGAAGGTGTGTTTAAATATGTGCCAAAAAAGCTGAAACATGAAAATAAATAATTATTTATAATAATTTGTATGGAGAACTAGAAACATTAGTTGTTTGTCTTATAACTGAAATTAAAATAAGATATGGAACTTTTTTCCTGGAAAATAATTAAGGGAGTATATTTTCCTTTTGTTTTCTGCTGAGATACACTGGAATCTGGAGTAATTCACTGAGAAATAGGTACTAGCTATTGAAGGTGTGTTTTTAAACAAATTCTCTTCAGTAAATTGCTCTAAGTGTATCTTGTCCAAATTACCATCTACAACCCCCTGGAAAACAAAGCCTTTTAGACTGCTGTTGCTATAAAATGTTTTGCAATTGTAAGAAGTTTATGCACGTAAAACAGGTGATTATCAAACAAATTAGTAAAGCTTTGTTGATAATCTCTTCCAGGAAAGTGAAGTGGCAGCTGCCTTAAATAAGCGGACAGTAAATCCCAATATATGCCTAAACAATTGTTACATAATAAAAAAACTTATATAATACTCAATGAAATAATTTTGTAATTCATTAACAAAACTTCATAATAATGAATACTTTAAACTGGTTTCATATTTTGTTTGTGTTTAGTGAAATAGCTGTGAAATTTTTCCCTCCACAAGTTATTCTTATTGTCTAACAGGATAAAAACTCAACTTTTATCATGTAAAATATAAACATAGAATCCATTGAGGACTAATATTTATGACTCAAAGAAATCGTGTCATATATTGTTATACAATTCACATGGCATTACTTGAAATTTTTTTTTACTGGCTATATTTCACAATATTGAAATCCTTATTTCTCACTAAAAGGGGTTTATTCAGTTGCCTACTAAGGTGACGAATTTCCATCAAAACAAGTTATTTATTGAATGTACAGCATAATGTGCATTACTATGTACTTTTAAAAATATTTCTTTTACTTAATAATAAAAATATGAATATTTCTAGTAATTTTATATTTTTTATTTAATGTATAATGTAACATGTACTTTAACATTAGTGGACATTTATGAAGTACTCTTTCTATTCTAGGCAGTGTATACGAGTTATTCTATTTAATCTTTATAATCACTCTTTGAATAGTTACAATTATATTCCATACTTTCCAGATGACACAATCAAAGTTCAGAGTTAAGGAACTTGCCTAAGGTCAGTAAAAGGGCCCTTAATTTTCAGAGCCTGTGCCGTGCTCCTCCCCATGTGATCTGCTGACAGCTTTTGTGTTTCTGAACCCAAAGAATCCCACTATTATTTAACTCCCTTATGCTGCTTATACCATCACATGAACAATTTATATTATTTGTGCATTTCCAGTTTATGATGTCCAATTGACTTTCGGAGGAAAGAGTTCCTTCTTATTTTCTCTTTGTTTTTCTTTTAAGGCTAGTTGTCATTTATCTGTCTGTTCCCAAATCAGAATTTATCAAGGAACTCACTGCAAATAGAAACTGAGAATCTCTCTATGCAAGAGAACATGAATCTTGTCAGCAGCTTGGATGATATTTATACTTTTGATTTTAAACAAATACTAGTAAACAATTGGTCTAATAAGTTCAGAAGAGTTTTACAACTCACTGTTAGCTCCCAGGAAGACCGATGTGTCTTCTCTCTTTAGAAAAGAGAAGAATCGTAATAAGATGGTACCCTCTATGAAACGTCTCACTGATCACAGAAAATGGGCCAAAATCTATAGGCAGTTACAAAGTTGATGGTAGATTGTGCTCTCCATATATTTATTTTGAGATTCAACCAAGTTGAAGCCTATATCAATAATTCATTATTTTATTGCTGAATAGTGTTCTACTGTGTGGATATACCATGATTTGTTTATTCATTCATCTATTGATGAACATTTGGATGGTTTTGAATGTTTGTTTATTATGTATAAAGCTGCTATTAATATTTATTACAAGTCTTTGTATGCACATATGATTTAATTTCTCTTAGGCAAATACCTAGGAACTGGATGGCTGGATCATATGTGAATAGTTAGATATATATTTTACTGCTTTAGAAACTGCCAAGCTATTTTCCAAAGTGAATGTATCGTATTTCATTAATACCATCAGTATAGTGTAGCCCTAGTAATTTTATATCTTTGCAAACACATAGTATGACCAGTCTTTTCTTAGCCATTTCAATACATCTGTTGTGAAACCTCATTAGACTTTTAGTGTACATTTATCTAATGCTTAATGATGTAGTTTCATTTTATGTGTTTATTTGTCATCCACGTATCATTTTTGGTGAAGTGTCTGTTGAAATCTATGGCATTATTAGAAATTGAATTACTTGTTTCTTATCATTATTGGGTTTTGAGAATATGTGCGTATATATATATTCCCTTTTCAGATATGATTTGCAAAGATTTTCTTAGTCTTTTATTGTATTTTTATTTTTTAACAGTGTCTTTGAAAAGCAGTATTTTAGAAAAATTGGTGTCATAATTAGGAAAATGTTTGCCTAATCCAGGTAATTAAAAGATTTATTACAGAGATCCAGAAAAACCAGTGGTGTAATTCCAGTCCAGTCCCACTCCAAAAGCCCGGGAACTGATGATGTAAATCCCAGCCCAATAGCAGGAGAAGATGGATGTCCCAGCTCAAACAGGTAGAGAGGGCAAATTCTCCCTTCCTTCATCATTCTGTTCTATTCAAGCCCTCAAGATACTGGATGATGCCCACTCCCATGGGGGAAGGTGGTCTACTTTACTGAGTCTGCCAATTGAAATGCTGCTTTCATCTGGAAGCACTCTCACAGACGCACCAGAAATAATGTTTAACTTGGGCACTCTGTGACCCAGTCAAGTTTATAGATACAATTAACCATCAAACCTAGTCACAAAGGTTTTCTTTTTTGTTTTCTTCTAAGTATTTTAAATATTTAAGTTTTTCATTTAGGTCAGTTTCTCATTATGAGTTAATTTTTGTATCAGTTGTGAGGTATGGATTGAAGTTGAAGATCTAATTATTCCAGTATCACTTTTTGAAAACACTGTGCTCTCTCTGCTGAACTAGCTTTATATCTGAGTAAAGATTATTTGTCCAGATATGATTTAGTCCACTTCTGGACTCTCTATTCTGTTCTAATAATCATTTATCGATATTTACACAAATACCACATTGCCTTGATTACTGTAGTTTTATCATAAGTCATGAAATAAAGACAGAATTAGTCCTCCAACTTAGTTTTGCTTTTGAAAGTTGTTTCGGCTCTTCTAGATCCTTTCTATTTCCATATGAACTTTACAGTGAGTTTATCAACTGATCCAAAAAAGCCTGAAGGGATTTTGATTAAGATTATTTTAAATGTACAGATTAGTATGGATGTAATAGATATCTCAGTGATACTGGGCTTCTGACACATTGCCACAGTATAACTCTTCATTTATTTATGTCATCTTTAGTTTTAATCAGAAGTATTTCATAGTTTTCCCTATACAGGCCTTTCACAACCCTTGTCAAGTTTTCTTCTGTCTTAAAGATAAAAAATTTATTTTATATTACTTTTAGATATTAATGTATCAAGGAAAGACAACCAACTAAGACAGAAAACTGAGAAGGAATATGCAGATAATATCACTTTTAGAAGTCATGATAGACATGTACACTAGAAAATCAACTGGCAAAATATATAATATTGATAGTTTGCTGTTCTAAATGATTTTTATATAAAATTTGTTTTCAGATATCTGTGTTTTAAATATATTAGACTCTGTTGAATACATAACTTTCTTACATTTCTTAAACATACTTATATTCACTTATAATCTTCCTTCAATTAAATTTATAATTATCTAGAATTTCTTTTATACATAAAACCCTATTTGATTTTTTTATTAATAGAATAACCACTATAATATTTATTTTATAAAATAATAGGGTTAATACAATTTCTCAGTGATCATATGTAATTTTTTATATACAACTTATTTTACTTAGTTTAGTTACTATAAGTTATTGAAGTTATATTTTTCTTACTTGCAATTACTTTTAAAAAAGTAGATGTTTTACTGGTCTCATTATTTGCACATATGGCAGGTAAGAGAATATCTTTATAAATGAATAAAAGAAATGACTATAAAACCACAACCATATAACACTGGAAGCCTGCATGGTAATAAGCCAATTTTTGTGGAAATGAACTCATTAATGCTAAATTTTTGCTGACTTCCAACTGATCTAAAAACTGCTTTACAAAATTCAAAAGGCACTTCATGAATTGTAGAAGAGATGAAGAAAAAGGGAATGAGCCAACCGTTACCAAGCATACTTCACTTATTTGGTTTCCAACAAACTCCCCTATAATCTATAGCTGAGAGCTGGGGAAATATGAATAAAATTGATGAGGGTGACAGAAGGGTTTTATCAGAGTTTCACCAAAAGCTTCTTGTTGAGCAATGCAAAGCAGTTTAAACATGAAGTGCAGCTGGGCTTTGATTATTTGTTAGATTTTATTGTACCTTTCCTTGCACTTGCAAATTTTCACACGTTTCTCACAAAAATGTCATATTGCCATAAGAGTGGGATGTGGACACTGGAGGGAGCAAATTAAGAAACAAAACAGAATTTGAAAAAGATAATTATACAATAGATAGAAGGCTATGAAAAAAATCTCATCTTTTGTTAGAGTGCTTTTGTAAAAAGTCATTTAAAATACTTGATAAAATTGAAAATTGTCTTTAATAAATATTCATAGGTTTATAAGCAGAAAAATAAGATAATAATTAAAGATGTCAATTTCCTATGATAATAATTATTTTTATTAAAATATCCCTGAATGTATGTGGTCCATTTTAAAGCACACAGAATGTCAACACAGGTTAAAAGATAAGGATCTCAAATACAAGATTTTAAACATCTTAATAATCAAAACAATCAAAAACTTGATATTTCTTTTTAATTCTATTTTGAAAATGTGATGGCAAATTATTATTTTGCCACGGTTATTCACAACCTATTTTCTCAAAGAAGTAGACCCAGGTAAACCTAACTGCATGCACATTTTGTGTCTCTGATTTAAAACAGAGAGAAGCAAAATGCCACTCTAACAGAAGGTATTCTCAGTTAAGGGGCCAATTTTGTTTCTATTTATTGTTTACATTCTCCATACTTGAAAAATTTAAATAATAAATTGTTGTCATAAGACAGTTATTACACCAAGAAGAACCTTACAATTAAGCTCAAGACCTACAAGAAGCTGTTAAAATTAATAGAGGAGCCAAATGTAGAGAGGAACATCTCTGGACATCAAGTTGACTGGCCAAGATTTCTTGGAACAGGTACCTTTCTGTTTTCCACAATAAATATACAAACCAAAATGCAAATAGAATTGGAAGCAGAAATGAGATACAGTCACTCATGCAAATTTACTAGTTAAGCTAATTAAAAGAAAACATTCCATTCATTTATTCAGCCTAAGTTTATTTGAAAGTTAGTTTATCCCTTTGAAATCCATCAGTATCTCATACACCATAAAAAAATAAAATTTAATTAAATAAATATCGTTTGATTTTATCTACTATATGCAAATAACTGGTTAGACATTCAAGGAGGAGAAAAGTTCATGAGACATTTACTATCTCTAGGTGCTACAGGATAATTGTCATGAGTTTACTATATGCTTCACAAAGATATAGTAAGTGCTATAGAAGAAACTTAATTAAAGTTAAGTTATAATGGAGCCACAGAGCACATGCAGGAGCAATTTTTTTTTTTTGCAAAAGCACAAGGGGATTTTAATGCAGGAGATGGCAATATCAGCTGGCTACATATGTCTATAGGACTTCAAAATAAAAGTGATGATAATGGTAGTTGGCCAAACAAAGGCAAAGATATGAAAAATGTTTAATGTTCTCAGAAAATGGTGATTCAGATTATGTTTTTTAAAATGGATTTTTAAGGGATTGTTGGAGAAATTGGGATACGATTTTTTAATAACTTGTATGTCTTCCAAGAACTGGTATGCAACAGAGTCTAAATTTCATCCTGTTATTATTGGTATAGACTAATCTTAGGTGGTTCATTTTCTCCTATATTTATCTACCTTTTCCTGTCGCTCGATAAAAATTTACTGCTCTATATTTTCCTGTCTCTCAGTAAAGATTTCCTGATACCTACAGTAAAACTTTGCCAAGGATAGGTTACATTTATTCCCAGGTAATTGAAATAAAATATACTGTAGAGAGTTCATCAGCACATCTTCTTGAGAAATTTCCTTCTTTGATTGTATTTCTTATTTGCCAATCCATCACAAACCAGAGTTATCACTTCTCATTTCTATACTTAAAAAAAATCATAGCAGCAAAACTCTTTGTTTAATGACTCCTAAATTGGATCATTCCCATAAAATTGCCCTGCTCTCCCAAGCTGTTTCTCACCTTTGATCTGCTGACAGGATACAGTTGGATCTTTCAGCCCTGTCCTAAGAAGAGTTCCAATTTTCCTTCTGAGCCACCTTTTAAAAGAAGTAATTATATTTAGAACCCTGGAGCCAAAAATGGCTTATATCTGATAAAATAAATTGGATTAATTTTCTTTTCCCTTTAGAGTGAACAGCACTTGACTGAATAATATCTTAAAGATGCTTTGGATTCAAACACTTTGAGCTTATGAGCATAGTCTCAGTTTCATTGCAACTGTAAACCTGGGAAGAGCATTCAAAAGTACAAAAATAGACAAAAACATAGAAAAAGTAAAAAAGCACAAAAAATAAACAACAGACAATAGGAAAAGCCAACCTAGTGTTTTTAAGATTCATTAATCTTGTAGTATGTATCAGTAACCCATTCCTTTTTGTGGTGAATATAATTTTGTTGCATGAATAAGTCACATTTTGTTTATTCGTTGATGGAAATTTTGGGTTGTTTTCACCTTATGATTATAATGACTAATGATGCTTTGAATCTTCTTGTGTGTTTGTGTGTGTACATATGTTTTCTATCTTGAGTTTATATCTAACAGCAGGATTGATGGATCACATGTTAACACTATGTATAACTTTATGAGGTAATTTGAAACAGTTTTCCAAGGTGACTGTACCATTTTGCAATCCCACAGTAATGCATGAGAGTTCCAATTTGTCCGTATCTTCTCCAACACTTACTTTCCATCTGTTTGATTAGATAATCTATTGCATAGGAAGTGGTATCTCATGGTTTGACCAATTATGTGGATCCTTTTTTTCACATGCTTCTTGGGCATTTATATACATTGTTTGGAGAAATGTCAATTCAAATCCTTTGTCCGTTTTTTAAGATTGAGCTATTTGTGGCCAGGCATGGTGGCTCACATTTGTAATCCCAGCACTTTGGGAGGTCAAGGTGGGCTGATCACTTGAAGTCAGAGGTTCAAGACCAGCCTGACCAATGTGATGAAACCTCATCTCTACTAAAACTACAAAAGTTAGCCAAGTGTGGTGGTCCTTGCCTGTAATCCCAGCAACTGGGGAGGCTGAGGTGGGAGAATCACTTGAACCCAGGAGGCAGAGGTTGCAGTGAGCTGAGATTGTGCCACTGTACTCCAGTCTGGGTGACACAGCAAGACTCCATCTCCAAAAAAAAAAAAAAAAAAAAAAACAAAAAACAAAACAAAACCAAAAAAGAATGTGCTATTTGTATTTTTACTGTTTAGTTGTAAGAGTGTTAATATATTATAGGTACAGATTTAACACAAATGTTATTAATTTTAGTGAATACTCTTTTATTTTACTGTTTATTGCTTGCAGTTTCATATTATATCTAAAAACCACTGCCTAATCCAAGGTCAAAGAAATGTATGTACAATGGAGAAAATAAACATAAAAAAGAAAAATAATTATGCCTATATTTTCTTCAAATAGCTTTGTAATTTTAGCTCTTAAATTTATGTATGTAATCTATTTTCAGTTAATGTTTTACATGCTGTGAAGTACCATCCCATATTTATTAATTTGTACATGAGTTTCCATTTGCCCTAGCACCATTTGTTGAAAAGACTATTCTTTCCTTCATGGAATTTTCTTGGCTTCATTGTTGAAAATCAACTGACCATTAACCTAGAGTTTGTTTCTGGACTCAGAATTCTATTTCACTAATGTCCATCTACAGTGTGCTGCTAACACGATATCTTGATTACTGAAGCTATACAGTGAGTTTTGAAATTGGGAAATGTAAGTCTTCCAAATTTTTCTTTATTTTCAATAATTTTTGACTATTTTGGGTCTTTTGCATTTTCAGATAAATTTTTCAATCAACTTGCCAATTTCTGAAGTAAAGAAGCTTGGATTTTGATAGGGATTGTGTTGAATCTGCAAATCAATTTTAAAATAATGCAATGAACATGAGATGTCTTATTTATTGATTACTTTTAATACTGTTTTGTAGCTTTCAGTATACAAGTCTTGTACTTCTTTGTAAAACATACTTATAATTTTTATAAAAACAAAAATAATTTATTAATTATATTTTCAAATTTTCATTACTAGTGGATACAAATTGATTTTTGTGTGTTGATCTTGTATCCTGAAATATTTCTGAACTAATTTATTATCAGGTTGGTGCAAAAGAAATTGTGGTTTTTGCAATTATTTGTAGTTCTTATAATTTTCCACATATAAGATCATGTAATCTGCAAAAGAATATAGTCTTATTTCTTCCTTTTTAATCTGTCTGGGTTCTTCTTTTTTTTTTTTTTTGAGATGGAGTCTCGCTCTGTCGCCCAGGCTAGAGTGCAGTGGCGCTGTCTCGGCTCACTGCAAGCTCCACCCCGCCAGGTTCACACCATTCTCCTGCCTCAGCCTCCTGAGTAGCTGTGACTACAGGCGCCCGCCACCATGCCCCACTAATTTTTTTTTGTTTGTATTTTTAGTAGAGATACGGTTTCACCGTTTTAGCCAGGATGGTCTCCATCTCCTGACCTCGTGATCCGCTCACCTTGGCCTCCGTAAGTGCTGGGATTACAGGCGTGAGCCACCACGCCTGGTCTGGGTTCTTTATCTTTTAATTGCCTAATTGTTTTAGCTAGAACCTCCAGTACAATATACAAATAATAAACTTGTGGAGATTTCCGTTAGGACGTACTTTTTCTCATATACTGGTTTTGAAGTAAGCAGGTTACAATAAGCTGAAGGAGTTGAGTTGAAAAGAGGCCTCTGGATACTGATGCTTATAAAAAATAATACTCAGAAGAATCAGAGTTGGTGGGGAATTTTTTTTGATTAATCAAATAGCAGTCTTCACTAGAGAATTCTACATTTTCTCTCGCTTTTGTAAATCAAAATCAACTGAGGGGCTTTATATGAAAAAATTACTGAGTCAAGGTTATAGTGTGTAGTGTTTCCTTCGTTATTGTTACTGTACTCCAGTATTTATCTGGCTTATGTTAGGTAATGCAATAAAACCATTTAGCTAATTTAATTAAGTATTCTTGACAATACTAGAAAAGAATATGTGGCCCACATTATTCCAACCCCTTAAACAGTGATTTTACTGACATTTAACTGGAAGTTAGTTTTAGTAGGGGTGTAATTTTTTTCTCTAAGTAACTAATTTGATTTTATTACTGTCATAGATTAGTTAACTGACTGTGCCATCTTCTTTGCATTAACTGTGGGGTTGGTTTGAGATAATTTGTAGCCATCCATTAGTAACAGATTTTGTAAATAATTTTGACCAAAACATGTTCTGTGTACTCCCTGCTGGATTTACATGGTCTTTCCGCTTGCCATTTTTTTCCATGCCATTTATTTTCCAAGTGATTTTTCAATATCTCCTTTTGTACGGTATCTATTTAAGTCACTTTCAATGTTTCCTGAAACTGAGACACCTATAAGTCACCAAGAACAATAACAAAAAATCTCAAAAGTATAAACTAAAAATCTTGAAAAGAAACATATTACTATTTCTATCTCGAAATGATAAATGCTTTACAAAGGTGGAGGAAACTGATGTCCCATCCTTTTTTTATTCTTTCTTCCCCCAAATTAGCCTGCCTGTAAGCATTACTGTGGATTTTGCTTGAGTTCCACCCTATCTGGATAATTTACACTGGCCAATGTGCTGCTTTTATCAACATATCTCCAGTTGCAAAAATATCTATGTTATGTTGTATATGTATATTTTAATAAATAATTAATTATGGAATTGAATTTGATCAGTGAAAGAATAGAAAAGGCCTCATCCTCGACAAAGTAATTTTTTTCAAGTTGTGTTTAGGAAGGTGGTGGAGATCTTAGAGTCAGTGAATCAAGTCAAATGGCAAAAGAAGCAGAAAATAATGGAAGGAGCAACAGAAGGAAAAATGATTTTCCCTCAGCACAACCATTTAAATAAATTGAATACACTATCAGAAAGGCAGTGTGCTATTTTCAGGACTTAGAAATTGTCAGAACAGCCCTTTCTAGATTTGCTTCAAGCTGCTGGCAGTCTCATTCCATTCACCCATTAGGCTGACGATGAAAAGCAAGCCAGGTGGCTTATGTATGCATTCAAAAACAAAGTTGTTTTATCCAAGTGTGAGAATGGACAAGAAGCGAAAATAGTCCTATGATCTGCAAATGAGAAAGAGACTGCTTTCAAAAAAGGTTTCTCACACTGAAAAAAAAAGCCTCTTGAAATACAGAAGAAATTTTTACTTGTTCCTTCAGCAGGAGAAGAACCTATCTGTATTGCCCTTACGAGATTTTGAAGCTGACATATATAATTTTTAAAAGTATAGAGCTAACGTTTGAAAGACTTGCCAATTAACTTTTAATTAATCCTGATGTGTGTCATTTGAAGTCAAAAGGACAATTACTTCAAGATAAAAATATATTTCCTGCTGCCAATGACCAAAACCATAAAAAGAGCAAAGCATGGAATTTTGAGTGTGAATATGCACACTATAGGTGAGGAGAAGTATCTATGTATACAGACACACACACAGTCTGGAAGTCACTTCTTTTCTTCACAATATTAGCAACTAAAAATTGTAAACTACCTGAAGTTTAGAAGATATCCTAATTGAGAACACATCTGATTTAAAAGCCCATGTTTGGTGCAACACTGACAAAGTTGAATTGTAACGGCCTTACTTAATACTTGTAAAATGCTTGGTTTTAAAAGGCAAAGAAAAAAATAGAGAGAAAACCATAGTTCTGACTCCTAACTCATAAAACTGAAATGAGTAGCTGTTATAGGCACACACTTCACAGATCTCCTTCAGTCTCCTCCATTATACATGGACCAGTTACGCCTTCCAGACAGAAATGATCATTGCTTGCCCTGTTGGAAGTGTGAGCACATAATAACATGAGGACATTTAGAAAGGTGGAAAATAGTATGCCAAGAAAGAAAAAGAAGAAGAACTCCAGACAGGATTTGCAGAAGGGAAATAATTTATTCTGCTATTGGTTTAAGGTTTGCAAATATGATAACTCATGGACATTTGGAATTATGGTTCGTACTTGAAACCTAATGGTTGAAGAAAGGAAAAAATACCATGAGATCTGTTTCATAATATTAAAATACTTATTTCAAGCTTTTTGGAAACAAGTTCAATAGCTAAACCCTTCTTTAAAAGAACGAAATTAAACAGTAGTTTAGGGTCAGATGTTTAAGCGCTTTTGATTGTTAAAAGGTTAGATGAGTTGTGGGTGTGCACCTTGTTCTAAGACTGCATTATGTAAGACATTTTGAAATTTTGATTCTGTCAGTCTGTGCCTTTTGATCTGTCTGCCTGTCCTTTGTCAAGGCAAGTGCAATACCAAAATCCTAACACTGAACTGTTGAGAGTTTCTATCTTGTCTATTATTGTACTGTATTATGGGAAGCTTTCTCCATCTTTACACCAAGTAATTGGGGGAAAAAAAAACTGTATATTTCTTGGCTGTTTCAATGTCATAAAAAAGACTTGAAAATTTCAAACAAGGCTGGAAACTGCTGAGCTTGAGTCCAACACCTCTGGGTTTACCATTTAACCATTGCCCTCTGAGGTTTTACTACCTTTCTAGGGCACAGCTAGGAATCAGCACCATCATCACTGGTAGGAATCACAGGTGTTAGTCTTTTCTTTACTATTGGGAATTTCTCGCTTTATACTTACTTCCCCCACATTCTCTGCTTTCTTTCAACCACTCCAGAACAGCTTGTATTTTCCCCTCACTGCATTGGACATTTATGAAAACCAAATGTTCATTTAACTCAAGCTTCTCCAAACTCTTGGAGGACAAAGAATTACAAACCCCAAATATATGTAACATGAGGAAGAAAAAACATGGAAAGGCAAATAATAATTTAGTGGTTTATTAACTGGTCCTGCCACAAATATAATTTGGAAATACGCTTTCATTTCAGAGTCCCAAGTTGCCAGATTTCATGTTTGGAGTTTCATGGGATTGTTAAGCTCTAAGAAAACCTGAGGGTGCCTAAGTTCTACCCAATTTACTTCACTATATTATTTTTACTTTAGACATTTCATAAAGACAAGGAATTCAGCCATTAAAAAACAAAAGCGATAGAACATGGGTTAGAGTGAGGTTTCTAACTCACGTGCACTGCTTTCACACTTCACTGCTTTAAAAAACCACGTTTATACACACATACACACTCAAGGTCACAATGCACAGCTATTATATATTACAGGCATTTCCCATAGATACTGTGAGATCAGTTTCAGACCAATACAATAAATATCACAATAAAGTGAGTCACACAAATGTTTGGTTTCCTAGTGTATGTAAAAATTATGTTTACGCTATACTGTAGTCTATGAAGTATGAAATAGCATTATGTCTAAAAAATGTACATACTTTAATTAAAAAGTACTTTATTGCTCAAGAATACTCACAATCACCTGAGCCTTCAGTGAGTTGTAATCTTTGCTGGCAGAGGGTCTTGCCTCAATGATAATGGCTGCTATCTAATTGGGGTGGTGATTGCTGAAGGTTGGAGTGGCTATGGCAATTTCTAAAAATAAGACAACAATGAAGTTTGCTATGTCAACAGACTCCTCCTTTCATAAAAGATTTCTCTAAAGAATGCAAAGCTCTTTGATAACATTTTACCTGCATTAGACATTCTTTCAAAATTTGTGTCAACCTGTTCAAACTCTGTCAATGCCTTATCAACTAAGTTTATGTAATATTCTAAATTCTTTGTAGTCATTTCAGCAATGATCATAGAATCATCATCAGGAGTAGAATACATATTACGAAACCATTTTCTTTGCTCATTCTTAAGAATCAACTCCTCACCTGTTCAAGTTTTATCATGAGACTGTAGCAATTCAGTCACAACTTTAGACTCCATTTTAAATTCTTGTTCTCTATTGTTTCCACCACATCTGCAGATACTTCCTCTACTGAAGTCCTGAAATTCTGAAAGTCATCTATGAGGGTTGCGATCAACTTCTTCCAAACTGTTGTTAATGTTGATATTTTGATTTCCTCTCATGAATCACAAATGTTTTTAATAGCCATTAGAATGGTGAATCCTTTATTATCGAAGTATAAATCACAGAATGGAAGAATTTCAGTTAACTTTGCCCTAATGCATCAGAGGAATCACTATCTGTGGAAACTATCACCTTACAAAATGTATTTTTAAAATAAAGAGACTTGAAATTTCAAACTACTTCAAATGAGATTATGAGAAATGTGCTACTCTTCCTTTCACTTGAACACTTAGGGATTATTGTGGAGTTATCAGTTAGTCTAATGTTAATATTATTGTGTCTTAGGAAATAGAGAGGCCTGAGGATAAGGAGAGAGATGAGGGAGCTGTTAGTTGGTAGAGCGGTCAGAACACCAACATTTATCAATTAAGTTTGCTGTCTTATATGGTCATGGTTCACGGAATGCCAAAACAATAACCACAGTAACATCAAAGATCACTGATTACAGATCACTGTAACAGATATAATAATAATGGAAAAGTTTAAAATGTTGCCAGAATTACTAAAATTTTTCACGCAGATATGAAGTAAGCACATCCTATTGGAAAACTGTTGCCAATAGACTTGCTTAACATAGGGTTGCCACAAACCTTCAATTTGTAAAAACATAATATATGCAAAGTGCCACAAAGTGGAGCATGCTAAAGCAAAGCACAATCAGATGATACATGCGTGTATTTAACAAAGCCATCTCGATACACTACTCCATGATTAACAACATTTCATTTAGTAGCAAAAGCCTTTTGAGGCATTTTTGGTGCTGTTTAAAGTGTTTTTGTGCTGATTTCTGTGACCCAAACACTTCCAATCAGTTGATAGCAACATATGTTAATGTTGAAAATTACTTCTCAAGTAGGAAAAAATAACTCAAGGTCCAAGAGAATATGGGCTCTTTTCTAAACTCGATTGCTGTGTTTTGGCATCAAAAATCCAATTGTGACCATTCATGAAAAATAGATGAAAAAATATTTGTTCAAAACAAAAATTATAGAAGGTTTACAGGTATACTCATATAATTATCAGTGTATAAGTATAGCTATGTATGCATAATTTCCAGTTTGTAACAGTAACCTGCAAAGGCCATAAAATAAGTTAATCAAAAGCAGCGTCAGTTTTTCTGTGGAGTTTTGACCATTCTTTTGGTTTTTGTTTGTTCACTTTTGGTGTTCGGAAAGACAAGTTTCTTATGAATTAAACTGTTTTTCAAAGAACAATTTCTCTCTTTGGGAATTCCTATTTTCTTCTAAGCCCATTCTATTTTATATTGGTTTTAAAAACTATTATATTTCATGCACTAGCAAATTTTAAACAATGACTGTAAAATATCAAGAAATTACAAATCACATTTGAATGTTCCATCCAAAGTATTTCTTTTATTATTAATTTAAAAGGATTCTTTGTGGTAAATGTGCCAGAATATCTTGATTATAATTAAGTCAATTGTTTAGCTTAGTTTTATATTCAGGAAGGTGAAAAATATGGATGTCTGACTGTTTAAATGCAAATCTATAAGGAGATAAATCCTCAGCAGCATATTTATTTCTGGCAGCATTGCTATTTTTAGTGATTTAAAAAAATAGCTACAACTGAGGATGTAAATAGAATTAATAATCTGATGATTTTAATCCAGTGGTTTAAAAAATTTAACAGTTCACAAGTCTTGTTAGTTTATACTAATTTCATCAGGGAAAAAGTCATGAGTCTCATTGAAATTAATTTTGCCCAATTACTATGTATAGTTCTTTACAATAGAAAAGAGATGGCCTGTTATTTATTATGGTTTGCTTTGTGATAAGAATGTTCATTGTAAAGTGATTTTTAATTTTCAGAGGCTATTTAATTTGCTGCCCTTGGATTTAGTATATGAACTGCCTGATCAGCCTCTTACCCTTTAAAGATAAGGGATTTACTACTTTGAAAGTTTGGCTATCTCAACTGCAGAGCTAATAAAAAAACATTTTGTATGCTCTAGGCTTTTATTTTATTAACTGCTGCTTTCTGAAGTCTATGGCACTGTAGGAACTAGAAATAAAGAAGCATCAGGGTATTCAAGTAAAAGTATAAACCATAGAATCATATGGAAAGAAAGAAATGCAGCCTTTTTTTTTTCCCCAGTGATCAAAACCAACTCCATTTCACAAGCAACTATCAGAAAATCCTTAAAAGTCTGATTAAACATATTTATTAAGGAGGTCAAAAAATTTTTATCTAGGTTGTATCTGCTTTGAGATAGAGAGAAACTATCTTCATTTTTATCAAAACATTTATTTTATTAATCACATTCACATGTGAATATGAGTCATTTGAATATGTTAATTAAATCCTCTAAGTCTAGTTCACTTAAAGTCATAAGACAGCAGTTTCAAGGGACAACTATTGAGATATAACTGATCCTTTCTGTCACGTATCACTCCCTCCTCCCCATTCAGCGGGTCACCAAAGTCTTTATATGTTTCCTTTAAACTGGTTGCTTTTTTACCAACCTCACTGAGTCAGCCACTCCTCAGGAACTATCAGACTGCATGAATCAGCTAACTGACCTTCTGATGCCCAGTCATCTGTGTTTCAGTCCATCCTCCATGCAATTAACTTTCTAAAGTAGAAAGCTTATGGAATTCTTCCTGGCCAGGTTACCGTGTACAAGGTCAGCTGCTTGTAGTCTAAAGGCAACTTCCAAATACCTCAGAAATGTCTCGAGGTATTTAATAAACTCTATAGTAGCTATGGGTCTGTTTATTTGCCCTCCCTTGGAAGGGGTTTTAGCCAGAATCAATTGTTCTTCCCTCACACCCTCCCCAAAATGTCTTTCCAGTCTCTTATGTCTGTGTTTGACTCTCATTCTATTCATTCTTTAAGGTCCAGAACAAATGTCACCTACCCAATGAAGCTCTTCTTATAAAAACCCTCCATTAATTAATTTAACTAATCCCAAATATGCTATTCATACCTTTAAAAAATCTAGTTAGAGCTCTTATAATACGATAGATAACCTATTTTATGTTATTGAATGACTTGTTTATGCCTTTAGGACACAGCGTCATAGAAGACTGATAGAGGCTTGTGTAATTTATGACTAAATTTTACCATATTTTATAATATTTTCTTCTATAAGCCATCTTACTTTCAAGGTAGTGATTATTTTGCATGTAGATTTTGTGATCTCATTAATTATCTCAAGTGATATTCATATCCTTTCAGATTAAAGTATATTTAGGCCTAGGATTAATATAATAAAGGTTCTAACTGAGCTATATTTGAGGGCCATCTAAAATTTATCAAAAGGTATAGATGAATGTGCAGGGAAATTAAAAATCCAAGTAACATATAGATTAAATATAAAAATACTTGCTAAACATTTTATATTAAAGAATGTATTTACACACGTTCATATAGTCATATCAAACCCACAAAACTTAGCCCTGATTGGTCCCAAGAAGCCTACTCTCTATTTTTAGAACAATCCCCTAGTCTTTAAATGACTATTTCACATCATTTTTCACCTTAAACTTCAACCAGCTTTTTTTCTAACATGTCTCTCAGCTGAAGACCTTACTCTTAATCTCAAGAAAATGCAAGTAATCACAAGAGAGCTTTCGCATGCTCCAATCTCTACACCAACTTACCTTTATTGCTAAGCACATGCTTCGTTCTCTCTCCTCTTATCACAGATGAACTCTTCAGTGGAAGCCAACCGTTCTCCACTGCATTAGATTGCATCCTTTCCAGCTTACTTGTGTATATTGCTTCAGCAATTGCTGTCTTTCAGTCTGCACTGGTTTCTCCCTTCAAATGAATCATTCCCTTCAGCATGCAAGCCTATTCCAATGCCTCCTAGTTTTGAAAACACAAACAAACAAACAAAAATCACACACCAACAGACAAATGATTTTCTTCATTCTACTTCTCTCCACAGTTACTCACCTGTTCTCTTTTATGGCAGACCTTTTTAAATGAATTGTCTGTAAATTATATGTCATTTCCTCACTTTTTAGTCTGTTTGGAGCACACTCTAATAGATGAGCATCACACTAACCCATCAAAAGAGCAACCAAGTTCACATGTTCTTTAAGAAATTTTCTGCCTCTTCTTTCTTCTATAAACTATGTTTTGATGGCTTCATTATATGTTTCCTAGCATCACTTGCAATGAGTTCACTCTTACCTTCCCAATTTTTTTTTCAGTCTTCTTTGCTTTCTTAATATCTCCCTAACTTCCTAACATTTGACTAGGTTCAGTATTAGTCATACTCGTTGCATGATTCATCTCACCCTGTTACGAGGTTTAGTGTCTACAGTGATGGCTCTCAAGTGTATAACCCCAATCAAGATATCCCTCCTCAACTCTACATTAATTTTCCCAAATCCCTATTGGACATCACAACTTGGAAGTCCAACAAATATACCAAGCTTATCAGGTCCAGAACTTATGTCCTGATTTATATCGTGTCAAACCCCAAACTGCTTTGACTGTGCCTTCCCTACCTTAGTAAACAGCAACTCCAATTTTATAGGTACTAAGACAAAAACATGTAATAATTGTTGTTTCTTTCTTTCTCTTTTATTCCACATCAACAAATACTGTAGGCTGTAACTTTAAAATCTACCCAGAATCCAGCCACACCTCACTGTATTCACTACTATGATGACTCCACTCTGCCATGGGGTGTTTTTTGATTATTAGCAAGAGCCTTTACCAAATTTCCTTCATGTTTCTCAGATCATTAGAGAGTTTCTAAAAATGTAATCCTGTTAAAACATTGGTTATTAACTAGGGGGTATTTTACCCCTTAATGGGGGATACCTGGTAATGTCTGGAAGTATCTTTTGTTGTCAAAATTAGGGAAAACCTAGTGGGTACTGTTAACATTCTGTTAAACATCTTATAATGCATATGGCAGCTGCTTGCAAAAAAGAATGATCTTTAAAAAATTACATACAGAAACTTCATTTGGAAATATGTCACACCCTTTGCACGACCTTCCATAGACTTCTCATCTCACTTTGAATAAAAACAAACGTCTTTGAAGTTAATTGCCTACAATGTCCCACAATACCTGATCCTCTAATACATCTCTAATTTTATCTTCTCTCTTGATGTGTCACTCTTCTCCAGCGATAGTGGTCTCTTTGAAAAGTTTCAGACAAGTTCCCATATCAGTTTCCATATTTTTGCATTTTCTTTCCTCTCTACTTGCAATGTTCTTTAAACAGGTAATTATATGACTTGCTTGCTCCCTTCATGTAGCTGTCTGCTCAATATTGTCTTTATCGTAAGGTCTTCTCCCATTATCATTTATAAAATGTCATTCTCCAATACCAGATATACACTCATATAACTGGCTTTGGCTATGACATTTCTCTGCTTTACTTTTCTGCATAAATACTTCCTTAAAATATTTACTTTAAAAAAAGTTCACCTCTAAAATATAAATTGAGGAGGTTAAGGACAGTTCTCTTTCTCTCTCTCTCTCTCTTTTTACTTTAATATCACTTATGAGAATGCCTGAACTAGAAAGATATATTTACTAAATATTTGTTGTATGAATGAATGCATAATCTGATTGAAAATGTATAGTTATTTATCTGTTGACATAGCATTAGATTATACTTTGCTACTGGAATCAAGGGAATAAAACATATCAGTTTTGAACTAAAGAGTTTTGATTCCTCTCACATTTTATTTTGATTACACGAAAGTAGAACATCTAATAAGCTCCTTCTCATTCAAAAAAAAAAAAAAAAAAATGGAACACGTCAATAAAACAGAGATCAAAGGGCATGGGGACCAAGGGAGAAGAATTTAAATGTTCTTTCATTTTCTCCTTTACTTTCTATTGATAAGTAATTATGAGGGTTAGTCCTCAGTTCTTTGATTTGCTTTAAACCAATTTGAAAAGGAACAAATGTCCTGAAACCTTAAAGACAAGTTCTATTAATCAGTAAAGTATAGATCGTAAATCCCTTATGCACATCCATGTGCTGTAAACAGCTAATTCCAGATCTATCTAAATTCCAACCATAAATTCCAAGTTGTTATGGCCGAGTTAGCTTACTCAAGCTAGCTCATCCCCTCACTCATTCCAGCTTTGTTTCTTGTTTTTTTTTTTTTAGTAAATATGGAGAAATCAGTTCAGTTATTGCACTACAGTTTGAAATACAGTTCATCTTGGTATTTTAAGGTTGTGAGTTACACAGAGCCTAGTTAGAAAACCACAAATATCAATATGAGATATGTAACATATAGGATGATTTGGCTACAAGTTCAGCTAATGCTATTACAAACTAGCTTGAACTAAGAAAATGTATTTCACAATACAATAAGTTGAGAAGGAAGATAACTATTAGAGATGTTTATATCGGTTGATAGCCTTAAGGATGGAAATTACTACCTTCTCTCTGTTTCGTTATTCTATGGATCTTCACTTTTATGTTAGGTTGACATCTTTAAGCATCCAGTATAATCCTAGGTGCAGAAGGATCCATTTTGAATGCGTCTTTTTTAGAGGAAAGAGATCACTCCCAGTAGCTCCTCCACCATGAAACCTCATTTCTTATCAGATCAATATTTGGCTAATATGGCAAAATTAGTCACTAGTGAGACGAAGAGGTTGTTTGGTTTAAATAATTCATAATTTTCCCTGAAACTGATGATATGGTTATATTTTCAAATATATGGTTCTGTTAGCAAGTAAGAATGAGGGAATGGATAATTGAGAGAATACAGACAGTATATGCTACAAGAGATTTGTCTTTGTTGGAACCCAACATTATTTATTTGCCTTTGTCCCAGACTTTTATGCCTCTGGCACCACAGTGCCTTCATCATGCTTCCTTATTACCCAGTGTTTCCTAATGTAACCATCCAGGCCTTTTCTTGGCTAAAATGCTTTATATTTCTCAAATCTACCTTACTTATTTTCATTATTCATTATAAACACATATTAATTCTTCAAAAATATTAAGACTTGCCTTAGAAAGTAATGCAATTCAGATAAATCATATCATTATGAAAATGAGAAGTTATATTAATTTGTATCTTGACCTCTAAGCTTCTGGGTGTTCCCCTGTTACATACTTATGTTGAAGTCTAAGTCCTTTGCCTCAAACTTATAATGTATTATCTTGGCTTAACATGATTCAGCCTACTATTTTAACCAGGAACATAGACTTTTGTAATAGACCTAAGTCAGGCGCCCAAATCTAACCCTAGATTTCTGGCCTTTAGCAAATTGCTGAATTTATTAAACCTCTGTTTCATCAATTAGGAACAAAATATGAAATGTCAAGCCCTTTCATAATGCATATGAAATGCTTAGCACCATGGTTGATACCTAGCAATGGTTCCCTTAATTATTGTTTTTCTGTTACTAGTGTTATCATTACCATAATTATTCTAAAATCTCCAGCACCTATAATAAAATAGTATTCAGGCACTTCCAGAGCTCTGTAAATGTGGTTTATATAAATTAATTAATTAATTTTACAGAAAGGTAAGTGTTATAGTCTATAACTTGTTCTAGAATTTAGATAAAATAAAGAAAGAAAACTGTAAAATTTAGCTCATCCTGAGACTGTCTCAACCAATATCCTAAATAGAACATAATGTTGGGGTTTATTCACTGTCCAGGATTTTCTGATTTCAGAAAATCTCACATATAAGATGCAAATGTAGGAGTAAGTTGGGTACAGGAATGTGAAATGTGGGACGATGATGAGACATCTAGTGTTCCTTGTTTCTTTCCATTCTTTAGTTGTTTTCTTTTTTTACCCTTCCTTCCTCCCTACCGCATTTCTCTCGCTCTCTCTATAAAATTTCTCAAGACTCTCAGCAGACTTGCATTTCTTTGAAAGCAACGCTTGCAGAAGCTGACTCCAAAAAGACCAAATTTATCTAGCTTTATGTGCACTACATCATCACTTGCATTGACTGCTTATTAGTTCTGCCTAATCACCACACAGTACAACCTGGAGGAAAAAATCTGGACATCTGTTTAAACACGGTGGATTGAATGACACATTTATCTCTGATGCATTTAGAAAACAAGTAAGTATGTTACAGGAATAGATAAAAGAACAGAGAGTAGACAATCAGGCAACAAACAGGGAGATGTCCTTAATGTTCTGGAGAGAAGAGCAAGTGAGAGCATGGTAACTGATGCAGCAGAGCTGAGAAAGAGAACACTTCTCTGCAGACGAGGCTGCTAATGAAGAGCAAGTTGGTATTTCAGAAACCAGAGGTACACAAGTTCCACTGAAGGCAGAAATTAACATGTAGTCAGGGGAAATGGATAGGACTGAACACACGAGAAGTGATTAAAATTGTTTTCTGGTAGGCAAGATTCTAAAAACGTACAGGTCCCCAAGATTTTCCACCCTAATTCAGGGGACTTGGAAAACAGTGAGATGTCATGCCCCCTAATGTGCCATGTTTCACGGCAAAGGAATCTTGCTGGTGTAATTAGTTACTAATCACATTAGATTCTTAAAAGCAGAGGATTTTCACTTTCTGGCAGTAGAAAAGGAAATCAGAGCTTTGAAGCATTATCTGTATCCGGTGGTGGAAGGGGGGTCATGTGCAAGCGATGCACGTCGGCTTTAGAGCTGAGCAGCGTCTGCTGCTAGCCAGCAAGTAACAAGGAACCTGAGTTTCACAAGTTCAAGGAACTGAATTTGGCCAACAACCAGAATAAACTACAAGCAGATTCCTCAGTCTCCAGATAATAGTTCACTCTAGCTGACTCCTTGATCTAGCCTGCAAGACCTTAAGCAGAAAACTCATTGAACTTACTCAGATTTCTGAGCTACAGAATGGAGAGATGATAAATGGGTGTCAGGTTACTAAGTCTGTGGTAGTCCGTTATGTGGCAGTAGGAAAAAAAAAAACAAAAAAAACACGTCTGATCTAGCCCAGCGTGGTGGCATTGTAGTCCCGGTTTCTCTGGAGACTGAGGTGAGAGGATTACTCCAGTCCAAGAGTTCAACTTCAGCCTGGGCAACAAGGCCTCTCCTCTTAAAAAAATAAATTAACTAAATTGACTAAAACATTTGAATTCAGCAATGAGATCACCTGTCCCCAATCATAACAGGGATTTATTCTCTGAGTTTCTACAATGAAGGGAGGAGGAAGGAAACACCCATTTGAGTGTCTTACCATGAAGTGGTCGGATTCCTTCCTCATTAACTAGACAGCAAATCACACCAGTTGATGAGGCTAGTCAACTCACAAAGACAATTTTTATTGGAGAAATGGGGTTTTCCTACTCAAACTCAAGGTCTATAGTCCACTATCAATTCTTATTGTGCAGGTGACCACTTCTTTCTAATCCTATTTTTTGTTTTCATATGGACAGAATTATAGTATTACAATCTTCTTTAACCTCAGTCCTCCTGTTTACTCATTCATCTCATCAGAGGAGGGATGATCTATTCTTATTCATGGATGTGGAAGGAGAAATTGAACATTAAATACCCCATCATCCCCATTTTTCTGTTGGGGAATCAAACTGCAGGTATTCTCCAGTTCCATCTTGTCATTTTCAATGGCTCACATCAAGGAGAGGACCTGATGTTTCCTCAGCAGGCTGTCTGGGCCTCAGGATGGTGTGTGGGATGAGATAAGTGATTCTTTTTAATTCCAGTCCTTGTTCTCAGGAAGCCCACCTGAAAAAGATGTAAGGCACATTCTCTTAAATTATTTACATAGCAATAAATATATTTGGATCATCCAACTGCTCTTTTGAGTAAATTCGCAATGATTTCAACACATAATTGGGAAAATAACGGAGGTATTACTTATTGACATAAACCCAAAATGATGAATCTACATCCCCAATTAACTGTGTATAGGAGACCTAAGAATATATGAAATTTGGCGAACACAAATAGCATGAAGAGGAGAAACAGTGAATGCCAGGAGGTCTAATTAGGAGGAAATTGTGATATTTTTAATTTCACTTGTGCCTAACCATCATAAAATAGCAAGAGGTATTAGTTGTTGGTAGTATACTAATTTTCTGTCTTAGGCATTTATTTCTATTTGCATATTTTAACCACTGAAGGAAAAAATATTAAGTAGTAAAATTGCATATAAAAAGATAAATTCCTCAATAATTTGTATTATAATTTAAATTTTTCATTTTTTGCAATATTCTCCAAGTATTTATTTATTATTATAAACACTGTTTTTTTAATAAGTCTGTTCTATTTTTTTGAATTATTTATTTCTTAAAGTATTCCTAGATCTTTTGGACTCTTTCAATGTAAAAACTCTCAAAAAAGAAAAGGGTGACGATAAGCAAATTATTCAAATTAATATAATAGAAAACACTCAAGAAAGAATGACTATGCAAAATTTATGCTTTAAAAATTTTTTAATTTTATTAATTGAGCATGGATCAAGGTAGAAATATATTAAAAGAACAAGTTTACTGACTCAGGAAGTTATCTATAAGTTGTCATTTTTCAACATTACTGTCATTTTTATGATCTGCTGAGGCTAGTTCACAAAATCTGTTTTGAACTATCTGATTCTTAGGATTTATTGCCCTTAGGAATTTGGCAAAATTATCTACTTTGCTTTGGTCCTGATAATGCACTTAGGCCCAGAACTTCAGTTCAAAGCTGATAAATGGAAATGTACAGTTTTTCTCAAATTTCTTTTGGAATATTTCTGGATAGAATATAATTAAATTCTTATTATAACTGTACCTTAACGTACTTTTCTATTCTACATTAATTCTTTATCCTAAAGGATTATTTATCTTTCTTATTATTGAATCCCTTTGATAAAGCAGGTTAATTGTTCCAATGGCTGTGTTCTTATAGAATTTTATAGTTTTATATGTGCCTTCATAACAATCATCTCATTAGATCACCAGTATCTGTTTAAATTAATGTCTTTTGAAATCTATCCTTGAGGTCAGCGACTATTGCTTATTTATATTTTTATCACCATTATCTAACATCATGCCTTGGACAAAATAGTTGAAAAATACTGCTACGTTAAATTATGTAAGGTGTTTGTTTAAAATAGCCCATTTTAGCGTCTTATCTTTGGTCCATAAAATACTGCTACGTTAAATTATATAAGGTGTTTGTTTAAAATAGCCCATTTTAGCATCTTACCTTTGGTCCATAATGGCCACAAATTGGGTTATAGTGGCATCAAATAATAATGTTAATAGAAATGTAACTGATCAACATTAAACATTCTTTTTTCATCTACCCTCTGCTGGGATTAAAATACTAATTTATATGGAAACTATTTTTTCCTGCTAATGTGATTCCTATTTGCTCTATTTTTCTTCTTAAAAACAGATGGAGAAAAAATGTGTGCCTGCTAGAGTTTCAACAAATAATATTTTATTAACACAAAACATAAAATAGATGGAGCACAAATATATTAAAATATCATATTAATCAATAAAATACAAGGGCACTTTGTTTATTCTATGACATGTGTATATCATTAAGGATAAAATCAAAAGTTATCCCTACTGTAAATCAACACAAATAGTATTTTTCAATGGTCTATAACCTTAAGTGAAGTACAGCAAGCCATTGTGAGACAGGTAGTAAGGTGCCTAGGAAACATTTCCAACACAAGAATTCACGTGTGGTTAGAGGCATGGAGATAAATCTGAAGTATAAAGGGCTACAATATATGTACACACTGTAATGTAAAACTCTAAAGAGTAAATAAATATTAGACAGCTTTATAAATAGAATTTTCAGAGTTTATAATCTTTATGTATTCAAAATGGTTATGTTGGGTCTTATTGCATACATTAGACAAGACAGTCACATGATGTTCAGTTTTTAGCATTGTGTACTTTTTGTTATTTGCCACATTTCTCTATTGTTGAGGTTCACAGCCTTGCAATTTTCATTCTGTAATTATGTTCTCTGCAATCGCAGCAATAACTCTGTAATTTTATTTTATCCCTATTTTATAGTTGACTTCCCAAGAATTTAAGTAGCTTGCCTAAATTCTTTAACTTGAACATGACTCAATTAGGGGTTTTAATCAAATATGTTTGACTCAGATCTCCAAGCACTTTTCTTTCTACTATGTCCAAGAAGTGAGAATTCTACTTGTCAAATAAAAAAGGGGCCTACAGATTAGGAGAAAATATTTTTTAGCCATGTAGCTGATAAGAGATTAATATCTAAAGTACACAAAAACCTTACACAGCTCAATAACAAAAACAAAAACACCCAAAGAAAAAACCTAATAGCTCTATTAAAAAATGAGCAAAGACCTGAATATACGCATTAGCAAAGAAAACAGAAAAGTGGCCAACAGATACACAAAAAGTGCTCCCTAATGATTAGTGATGACATCACTAACCATCAGAGAAATCAAAAACACAATGAGATATATTACTTCACACCTGTTGGAATGGTTATCAAAAAGACAGAAAAGAACAAGTGTTGGCTAGAGTGTGGCAAAAAGGCAAACATTGTACACTGTTGGTGGGAGTGTAAATTGGCACAGCTATTACGGAAAAGAGTATAGAAACTCTTCAAAAAAAATTAAAATAAAACTACCATATAATATAGTAATCTCTCTGCTGGGTATATATCCAAGGGAAATAAAATCAGCACCTCACAGAGATGTCTGCACTTGTATGCTCATTTTAGTATTATCCATAATCACCAAATATGGAATCAACTTAAGCGCCCATCAAGAAATGAATGGATAAAGAAATTGTGATTGTATATGAGTACTATTTGGTTTCATTAGCTACAACATGGATGAACTTGGAGGACTTTATATATGTTAAATAAAACAGGCCAGACACAGAAATACAAATAATTTATTATCTCATTCATATGGGGAATTTAAAAAAAACTCAAATACATGAAAAGAGAATTTAGAATGTCGGTTATCAGGCTTAGGGAGAGAGAGAAAAAAGGGAAATGCAGATCAAAGAGCACAGACTTACAGTTACATAGGATGAAAGAGCCTGGAGATCTAATGTCAAGCAGGAAGACTATGGTTAATCATATTTATTGTGCATTGAAAACGTGAGAATAAGAGTATATTTTAGGTGTTCATATTACAAAGACAGATAATTATGTTTTAATTTGCTTGTAAGTATAAGTAACATCAAGCTGTATACTTTCAATATATACAATAAAAATAAATTTTCAAAAATAATCTCACAATTTCTACCTATTTTATCATTTTAAAGATTTTTGGATCATAAAAAAACATAGAAAATCAGGAATGAGATACCTTGTGGGAGTAATCCATTTCTATAAAGTATTTGACTTTTGTATACAATATTTGCAGTTGTCAGTCTCTCAGCGGTGAATTTAAATAACTGTACAGGAGTAATTACATCCAGGTATATTCCAACATAATCTCAATATTGGAATGGTTATTTTAAAGCAAATTCTATATGTATGTGATTTTCATGCTGTATTTCTTAGAATCAAAGATAACCTAGGTAACTGTTCTAAATAGTGTCTTACCTTTCAGCTTTCTTCTTAATGTATTGGGCCCCATTTAAAAAAGTGAGATCCAAAAAAAAAAAGAAAATTCCTTAAAATTATTCTTTGTGACTTACTGAGAATAAAAACATAACTAGAGACAACTCAGGCACTCCAAGTGTTCCACAAGTCCCACTGGGAGATCCAAATGATTCTGATTACTGTGGCTAGGTAAAGCTTCCAGGACACCAACAGGGAATGACTCAGGAAATTTACAGTTATTTGGAGCCAATTGTAAGTTTCCAGAGAGATAGCATTGAAACAACAAAATCAATAGTCTTCTCACTTCAAAATGTACCTCTGAGGACCCTGGGAGCAACCTACTGCCTTATGATCAGTCAAGGTGAGGTTCTCATAAACAAATGTCCTGGTATTGTTTTGTCATCCTGTGTTTCTCTCAATATTTCTCCAAGATAAGAGCATTAGCCTGATCTCTTGAGAGCCGGCCTAGTGTGGTAATGACATGTTATTACAATTTAAATTCTTGTGGAATTTTACTCTAATTTACCACAAATTAATGTGAGGCTCTGTCTTTGTCTTACTCTACTTGTGCTGCTCTAACAAAATGCTGTAGACTGGGTAATTTATAAAGAAAATACATTTATTTCTCACAATTTTGGAAACTGAGAAGTGCAAGGTCAAGAGGCCGGCACCTTCAGTTGTCTGCTTAAGACTGCTCCATGATTCCAAGATGGCGCCTTGTTGCTGCATCCTCTGGAAGGGAGGAGCCATGTGTTCTCACATTGCAGAGGCACAAGGCAAGCAAGCCCAACACTGCTGCTGCCTGAAGCTTCTAAATCCCATTCATGAGGGATGACCCCTCATGACCTAATCACCTCTTAAAGGCCCCACCTCCTTGGCCATTAAGTTTTAACACCCGAATTTTGAAGTGAACACATTAAAAGCATAACACACCTTAATGCAGATTAGAATAACTGTAAAGCAAATAACATTTATTTGCTTTACAGTGATAATCCATAATAAATTTACAGCCAACTAAAATTGCTGGTTTCTTACCCCACCCCTTTCTCTTTTATCCCTCCCTCCTTTTTCTCCCTCTCTTTTAGAGAAAGGGTCACACTCTCTCACCTAGGCTAGGATGCAATGGTATAATCATAGTTCATTTCAGTCTGGACCTACTGGACTCAAGCTGTCCTCTTGCCTCAGTGTCTTGAGTAGCAGAGACTACAGTTAAACACCACCATGCCGTGCTAATTTTTTTTATTTTACTTTATTATTGATTTTATTTTGTATATATATGTATGTGTGTGTGTGTATGTGTGTGTGTGTGTGTATATATATATAATTTTTCCATAAGTTATTGGGGTACAGGTGGTATTAGGTTACATGAGTAAGTTATTTAGTGGTGATTTGTGAGATCCTGGTGCACCCATCACCCGAGCAGTATACCCTGCACCATATTTGTTGTATTTTATCCCTTGCCCCCTTCCATTCTTCCCCTCAAGTCCCCAAAGTCCATTGTATCATTCTTACGCCTTTGTGACCTCATAGCTTAGCTCACACATATCAGTGAGAACATGCAATGTTTGGTTTCCCATTCCTGAGTTACTTCACTTAGAATAATAGTCTCCATTCTGATTCAGGTCGTTGCAAATGCTGTTAACTCATTCCTTTTTATGGCTGAGTAGTATTTCATTTTATATATATATATATATATATATATGTATATATATGTGTGTGTATATATATGTATATATATGTATGTATGTGTGTGTGTATTTATATACACACATGTATATATAACAAAATGCTGTAGACTGGGTAATTTATAAAGAAAATACATTTATTTCTCACAATTTTGGAAACCGAGAAGTGCAAGGTCAAGAGGCCAGCACCTTCAGTTGTCTGCTTAAGACTGCTCTATGAATCCAAGATGGCGCCTTGTTGCTGCATCCTCTGGAAGGGAGGAGCCATGTGTTCTCACATGGCAGAGGCACAAGGCAAGCAAGCCCAACACTGCTGCTGCCTGAAACTTCTAAATCCCATTCATGAGGGATGACCCCTCATGACCTAATCACCTCTTAAAGGCCCCACCTCCTTGGCCATTAAGTTTTAACACCTGAATTTTGAAGTGAACACATTAAAAGCATAGCAAACCTTAATGCAGATTAGAATAACTGTAAAGCAAATAATATTTATTTGCTCTACAGTGACAATCCATAATAAATTTATATATATATAATATATAAATATGTATGTATATATATACACATACATACATGTTTATTGGCCATTTATATCTTATTTTGAGAATTGTCTATTCTTAAAAGATAGTTTCATGTCCTTAGCCCACTTTTTGATGAGATTTTTTTTTTTTTTTTTTTTTTTTGCTTACTGATTTGTTTGAGTTTGTTGTAGATTCTGGTTATTAGTCCTTCATGAGATTATATAGATTGTGAAGCTTTCTCCCACTCTGTGGGTTGTCTGTGTACTCTGCTTACTGTTCCTTTGGCTGTGCAAAAACTGTTTAGTTTAATTAGGTCCCAGCTATTTATCTTTGTTTTCATTGCATTTGTTTTTGGTTTTTTGTTCATGAAATCCTTGCCTAAGCCAATGTCCAGAAGAATTTTTCCAATAGAATCTTCCAGAATTTTTATGGTTTCAGGTATTAGGTTTAAGTCCTTAATTTATCTTGGTTGAATTTTTTATAAGGTGAGAGATGAGGAACCAGTTTTATTCTCTTACATGTGGTTAGTCAATTATCCCAGCACCATTGGTTGAAAAGGGCGTCCTTTCTGACTTCATGTTTTTGTTTGCTTTGTCGAAGATCAGTTGGCTGTAAGTATCTGGGTTTATTTCCGGGTTCTCAATTCTGTTCTACTGGTCTATGTGCCTATTTTTATGCCAGTACCATGCTGTTTCGGTGACTATGGCCTTATAGGGTAGTTTGAAATCAGGTAGTGTGATGTCTCCAGATTTGTTCTTCTTGCTTAGTCTTGCTTTGGCTATGCAGGCTCTTTTTTTGGTTCCATATAAATTTTAGAAGTGTTTTTTTTTTCTAGCTCTGTGAAGAATGATGGTGGTATTTTGATGAGGATTGCATTGAATTTGTGGATTGCTTTTGGCAGTATGGTCATTTTCACACTATTTATTCTACCCATCCATGATCATAGAATGTGTTTCCATTTGTTTGTATCATCTGTGGTTTCTTTCAGCATTGTTTTGTACTTTTCCTTGTAGAAGTTGTTTGATCCTTTGTTAAGTATATTCCTAAGTATTTTTTTTTTTCAGCTATTGTAAAAGGGGTTGAGTTCTTGATTTGATTGTTCACTTGGTTGCCGTTGGTGTATAGAAGAGCTACTGATTTATGTACATTAATCTTGTACCCAGAAACTGTGATGAATTCTTTTATCAGTTCTAGGGTTTTCAAGGTGAACGATCATATGGTCAGCAAACAGGGACAGTTTGACTTCCTGTTTACTGATTTGGATGCCCTTTATTTCTTTCTGTTGGTCTCATTGTTCTGGCTAGGACTTCCAGTACTACGTTGAAGAAGAGTGGTGAGAGTCAGCATCCTTGTCTTGTTCCCCTTCTCAGAGGGAATGCTTTCAACTTTTCCCCATTTAGTATTTTGTTGCCTGTGGGTTTGTCATACATGGCTTTTATTACATTAAGGTATGTCCTTTGCATGCCAATTTTGCTGAAGGTTTTAATCATAAAGGGATGCTGGATTTTGTCCAATGCTTTTCTTCATCTATTGAGACGATCACGTGATTTTTGTTTTTAATTCTGTTTACGTGGTATATCGTATTTATTGGCTTGCATTTGTTAAATGATCCCTGCATCCCTGGTATGAAACCCACTTGATCATGGAGAATTTTCTTTTTGTAATGTTGTTGGATTTGGTTAGCTAATATTTTGTTAAGGATTTCAAATTTTTAGTACAGAAGATGCCTCACTATGCTCCCCAAGCTAGCCTTGAACTCCTGACCTCAAGCAATCCTCTGACGTGGCTTCCCAAATTAATGGGATTACAGACGTGAGCCACCACATCTGACCTAAATTGTTTTCTTGCACTGAGGCTTGTCAAAATTTTTCTTTATTTTACAGTTAGATAACAAAATGGAGGACTTTTATTAATGTTTTATTTAAGTAAAATCTTTATTTATTCAACCTATCATTAAGATTTTTTAGGATTCTGAGTATTTCAAGTGAATATTTCCTGTACATTTTGTTTTTATTTTATTTGTTTATTTATTTTTTGAGATAGAGTCTCACTCTATTGCCCAGGTTGGAGTACAGTAGTGCGATCTCAGCTCACTGCAAACTCTGCCTCCCAGGTTCAAGCAATTCTCCTGCCTCAGCCTCCTGAGTAGCTGTGATCACAGCCGTGTGCCACCACACCTGGCTAATTTTTGTATTTTTAGTAGAAATGGGTTTTTGCCATGTTGGCCAGGCTGATCTCAAACTGCTGACCTCAAGTGATCCACCCGCCTTGGCCTCCCAAAGTATTGGGATTACAGGCATGAGCCACTGCTTCCGGCCTCCCATACATTTTATTTATTTAAGTGAGTATTAATTTGCTCAGCAAAATGTATTCATTCACTTGGAAAATTAAAAAAAATACATATATTAAATAGAAGTTGGCCAAGAATGGAGGCCTTTTAGAAAACATTAGACTAATGTATTAAAATCTAATGCCTGAATAAGAGGCCCCATGTATGGATTTGCTTTGTTATGACTCTGTGAGCAGAGTAGTGAGACAGACATAGCAATAACCAATTTGTTTGTGTGTACTGAACATGGAACATATGGCAGAAATTCCCTCAATGGGGAAAAATAAGTAGCATCAGTTTTCCACTTTTTATTTGTTTTGTCCTCCATAAAATAATTACAATGAAAATTTTACAAGGAAACTGCTGAGTACATTCCATTTCCTGATTAACAGACATCAACTGTGTTATAAACCTTTAAGTGCAATATTTGTCAAAGGCCACTTAATTGTTATTTATAGCATTTTTAATCATAAATTAATATTTTAACATATCTGTGGCATGTATAGAAGCTGAAAGATTTAATATACACCTCCTCATCAAATAACCTAGTTTGACATAAAGCATATGTTGTTTTGATAGGCAATCCATGTTTATTTCACAATCTTTTTCTGAGATGAATACATTCAAAATTTATTGATCTTCGCTAGACTAGTTTCTATAAAATATATCTCTGAGTATCTCAACATGTCATAACAAAATCAATATAGTCTTCTGTTTCAAAAATGTAAATCTTTTTATGTAGGTTTTTAAAATTATTGGGAGTCCAAAATACTTTTTTTGGTGTGTAAAAAAATTAGTTAATTCTTACTAACATGGATCTACTTATTATTAGAGAATGAACTCTCTCCCTTGAAGTTTGAAGTTCCAGAGCATTTTTCAAATAGAAAAAAATTCCAATTTAGCAAGTCTGTGTTGCATTGGGTGGAGATGGGGGTTGCAGTTAGAAGAAGCAGCTGCTGAATCTTCCACTTGTATTCCCAATACTTCTTCATAAATTTGCTCCACAAGTGTTGCCTTCTCTACTCCACCATTTTATTTTCCCACCAGACAGACTTACAAGATTTATTTGAACTCAGGATATTGCAGAAAGATGACTTCATGACCTGATGTTTCTGTGGCTTGGTCAAGTGTGTATCTAAGATGGCTAAAACAAATCAGCATTTTTATCAAACTCATTTTTGTGACACTGATTATTAAGAAAGATAAGAAAACTATTATATCTATACAATTGGATCTTTCTATTTGATATGTTTGATGCATTATACTTTAATTTGGAGAGATATAAAAATATATCTTATTATTTCTGGGATGCTATAACAAAATACCATAAACTTGATGGCTTTTTTAAATTTTAATTTGTTAATGTTTATTTTTAGATTCAAAGGATACATATGGAGGTTTATTAGAAAGATATGTCACATGATGTTGAAGTTTGGAGTATAAATTAATCTGTCCCCCAGATGGTGAGCATAGTTCCCAATAGGTAGATTTCTAATGCTTGTCCCCCTGGTGCTCTTCCCACTCTTGTACTTCCTGGTGTATGTTGTTCTTACTTTTATGTCCACGTGTACCCAATGTTTAGCTCCCACTTACAAAAGAGAACATGTGGTATTTGGTTTTCTGTTATACATGAGTTCTTTTAGGATAATGGCCTCCAGCAGCATCCATGTTGCTGCAGAGGACAAGATTTTGTTCTTTGTATGGCTGCATAATATTCCATGGTGTATATGTACCATGTTTTCTTTACGCAATGCCTTGGTGGCTTTTAAATAATAGAAATTTATTTCATATGGTTCTAGAGGCTGGTAAGTCCAAGATCAAGTCACTGGCATATTCTGTGTCTGGTGAGGGACTGCTTTCTGGTTCATAGAGTTTTTCTCTCTGTGTCCTCAGATGGTGGAGGAAACAAGGAAACTCTCTGGCACTCCTTTTAAAAGGATGATAATTCCATTAATGCTGGTTCTGCCTCATGACCTAATTAACTTTCAAAAGACCCATTTTCTAATATCATTGCAATAACCCAACTCTTAGGGTCTGAATGTCTGTCTCCACCCCACATTTATAAGTTGAAACCTAACTCCCAATGTAATAGTATTAAGAGTTTGAGCTTTTGGGAGGTGATTAGGTCATGAGGCTAGGGTCTTCATAAATAGAATTGATGCCCTTAGAAAAGAGATCCCAGAGAACTTTCTTGCTCCCTTTCACCCTGTGAGGACACAGCAAGAAGCCAATCATCTATGAACCAGGAAGTAGGCTCTCACCAGAACCCAGCCATTCTTGCACCCTGATTTTGGACTTTCTAGCCTGCAGAAGTGTAAGAAAAAATTTCTCTTTATAATCCACCCAGTTTATGATATTCTGTTATAGCAGAGTCTGAACAGGCTTAGACATTGGCACATTCATGATTAGATTTCTACATGTGAATTTTAGGGAGACACAAAGATTCAGGCCACGGCAGTATAATAATAATAATGGTTATTATTATTATTATTATATCCATAGGTGTGTTGGTTTCCTAGCTGCATAGATAATTATCACAACACAAACTTAATATCTTGAAATAACACACATTTATTATCTCATGGCCATTCAGGAGTTCAGGAATCTGGGCACAGCTTTGTTGGGTGCCCTGTTTGGGGTTTCACAAGGCTACAGTCAAGGTGTCAGCTGGATTATGTCATCTGGAGGCTTGACTAGGAAAGAATCTGCTTTCAAGCTTATTCAAGTTTTGTCAGAATTGATTTATTGGAGGCTGCATGACTGAGAGCCTCTGCTTTTCTGGGCTTTTGGCTGGAGGCAAACCACATTTTAGACCCTGGTCAGAGTTCCCAGGGCCTATTCCCCACTTCCTTGCCCCAGAGGCTTCCTTAACATGGCTGTTTAGTCAACCAGAAGAATCTTTCAGTACAGTCTGCTGGGATAAAATCTTATATAGGATAATAAAATCATAGAAGTGACATCTCATTTTCTTTACCATATAATATAACCAAATTGAGTGATTCATTAGAAGCAAGGGACTGGTCTTGCCTGCATCTAACAGGATGAAATTACACAGAGGGGTAGATAACAGGAGGTAGGAAATTAAAGATCACCTTATGGTCTGTTCACAACGATATGTAAGAATCGTTGTATTCACTTGGTTGGCTAGAGTTGCAAATGTTTTTAACATTGTCTTGTCAGTGAAAAGAACTACAGAAACTACAGATTATGAGTCAAAGAATTCCAGAATGTGAGCTGCCTTCTATTACATTAAACTTGCTATAACTTCTTGTGTGTTTCTATGGTCAGAAGAAGATGAGAATCAAGAGGGATATCTTTCTTAAAAATGCTCATCACTGAAGCGCCCTTAGTCTATATGGATTTATAGACATACACAGATCATTATATAAATAATGCAGAAAATAGTTCTGCTCAGAAAAATATGAACACCTCGTTATTAGATTAGTCGTAAAATTCTATTGAATATAAAATACTGTTGTGGTCAGAGAAATGTTTAAAAGACTTTAAACACTAGTACTTCCCCAGTACTAAAAAAAGTCTGACTGAATACTGTTTTATATAACTTGGCTTATTTTAAGTTGTCTGCAAACCCCAAAAAAAGAGATTAAAAATAGCTTTACTGTACATATAGGGAATATTTAAGTCTCACTAATTTTACATTTTATAGAAAAATATCTTCAAACTTGATTTTGTGATTTGCCATAAATTTGGAGCTATGGTTATGTAAAAATAACATAATTGAGATAATGCTAGTAAGTATGCATTACTATTGAAAATAAAGTAAAAGTTGTAATAGCCAATTAGTTATTCCAACTACCCTTAATATTTCATATATTTCCCCTTGAGCTTTTATTTTATGCAAATCCATACTTATTGTGCTAGTTACCGGAATTGAATTAATTTATTGATTGCAAATGCACTTGTCAACATAATTAGTGTAATGCACCTCTACATTTACTGCTCAGTTAGACATATAAACAGTGTTCCTTAGAAGTTTAGGTCGACTAGCTTTTGAAGTTCTAAATATAGGAGAAGGTTTTAGCAGTAAAATGCACTTAGCAAAATCAAACAAAAATCTATGTAATTGCTTTCAGTTGAAAACAGGGATGCTTACCTCTTTACAGAAACAAGTGTGAATACATAAAGTGTTAAACTACTAATGAGCAGTCTTAGAGCAGAGGAGAAGAAAATGAGACATTTTTCTTTGGTATTTGCTCCTGACAGACAGGAATAGTCAAGTGCCTGCTCTGCAAATCTGAAAAGGCGTTTGGGCATATGCTTGAAGGTAAATGGGTAGAATAAGTAGATGACTGTCATTGCTTCCTTCTATATACTAGGAAAATCACAACGCTTTCAGATGGAAATCATTAAGAAAACATTTCTCCAATTTCAAATAGGACTGTTTGTAAATTACCTTCACAGTGTTATTCAGATGAAAGAGAACAGCTTTCTTAATAGAATCAGATTATGTGTGAAGAAATCCGTTTTCCTCTGTGGATGGCAAGATTCCTCATACCTATTTGCCAGAGTATAGCCAAGCTTTAATATTATAGAAAACTCTGAATATGACCCAGCAAAGTTAAGGGTATGGGTCTTCCCCCATATGTCATGGAGGAAACAAGTGAAAATAAATGTGCCATGTTTTTGATTACCTTCTGTATAGTTTTCATGGTCTCGTTTACAGTTTTATTAACCTAATATGGTTTCATGAGCCTTAAAAGTCATGTCAGTGTATGACCTTTTAAAAATGTATTAAATACACCCTGTAAATTTATATCCTGTCAACTCTTTCCCTCGTGGACCTATGTCCTAGCCCTGATCATATCTCTGCTCTGGTTAATTGCAAATATCTAGAACAATATCTAGAATTGTCTTGCCTACTCACTCAACAAGATATTTCTAAGACATGAATGACATCAAAAGATATAGATGATGCCACTACGATGGGTTGAATAAAAATTATGCTGAAATTAAAACATCTGTAAGAATATAAGACTTGAATTTTCAACACCTTTTATATATCCGTTGTCAAATGGTAGAAAAGTTTTGGGGATTATTTTTTTACCTTCAGTGAGGAATTTTATTTAATATAAGAGCCAATGGAAGGAACATTTGAGAAGACAGAGTAACAACTAAAATAGGGATATACTTAGTGGAACAGAGTCAACATTATGACATTTTTTTAAACAAGACATCACTAAATTTTTAAATAATGTACAAGTCCTTATTCCCTGTGTCTAAAGAATGAAGATGGTATTTTACTAAAGATGAGAAAGATGACGCCCAAGGTTCCCATTTGTGCTAACTGTGGTCTTTCAACTGTGTTCACTCAACAATAGGTACTTAAAAAAATATTTAGTGACCTTCTTCTCTATGCAAAATATTTTGTCTGTTTTTCCAGGGAATAGAAAAATAAATAAATTATTATTCTAAACTAAATAGACACAAAAATTAATATGGAATTAGATCATTATACAAACAACTATTTTATTGAACAGAATGCATTAAGTATGAAGCAAATATCCTTTGAGAGCACAAAGGAGGGAGCAAATCTTTGGTCTGTAATCGTCAAGGAAGACTTTTGGAAAAACTGAGTTTGCTTTTAGCCTGGATGGTCATGTTTAATGTTAGAGGAAGGTTAATTTTGAATACATAATGAAACATCAGCTTAGGTCTATAAGTAAGAAAGAAAAGGTAGTAGCCTATTGTTACATATTTCTCTTACATAAGCAGGTTTAAAAATAAGCTACTTCATTTCAAGGCACTGGTTTAAAGGCTGACAGTCAACTAGTATGGAGACTTTTGCCCTAACTGCAAATAAATATTTTACTTTAATTTTTTTCTTTTACTTAAAGAGTTAGTGACACGTGTTTTAAAAGATCTTCACTATATTATATTACCTGCTTAGCATTGAAGATTAATGTATCTTAATAAACCCAAGCACTGGGATTTTATAAGGCAATACAATGTCTGAGATATTTCTTCTTTCTTGATTTCCTATGAAATTCAACAGCTTATGGTTCTACAAAAAAGTAAGACTATATGTCAAAGAGCATTATCTGAATTTTCTTCTCATTTTTGAAAAAGCCATGAACAGTGCTGTGAATTAATCTGAAGTAAAAGGATCTTCCTGTATGAGACTTTATGAACATGAAAATATAAAAACTAGTATGTCCATATATCCTGAGTTGCTAGCAAAATCCCAATTTAAGCCTCTAGTTTTGAAGTAATTGTTTTTTTTTCAAATTTTTAGTTTTATTACATGTTTGCCAAAATAATGCTTTTTGATAACATGCTTTGATCTTATTTCTTGTTTTAAATATATTGTCACTAATTTGGAGTTACAGATTTAGCTCATTTATGAAAAATATCTGCCATAAAACCTCATTGGCAGGGCCAATCTTTACTGTCAAACCACTTAGCCAAATCAGATACACTTTCTGTCAGAAAAAGTTTTTCATTTTTCAATTCAAATAGCTATTTTGAGGAATATTATAAAAATAAATGAGAACTAAAAGTATATCTTGTGAAACTGATCACTAAAAACAATTAAGATAAAGATCTAATATAATTAACTTTTCAATGTTTAAGTTATAAAAACAAGATAACCAATACACTATTTCTCATATAAAGCAGGAAAATGATAAAAGGCATGGTGTATCTCTAGTAAAATTATGTACAGGTATTGAATACTGCTGACTGGCTTTGGAGAATGATTAAACAAGAAATATGTTATAAGATAAAATGGTAGAAACAACTATGGTTTGAATGTGTTCCCTAAGTTTCATACATTGAAAAATTAATCCTCAAATTCATATGTTGATTGGGTAGACTCCATGATAGGACCCATGGCTTTATAAGAAGAGGAGAGACCTGAGCTGAAATGTACTTTTTGCCCTTCCACCCTTCTATCACAATTTGAGGCAGCAAGAAGGCCCTTACCAGTGAGCAAATTCCAGTGAGCAAATTCCAGTGCCAGGCTCTTGGACTTCTCAATCTCCAGAACCATGAGCAGAATGTTTCTTTTTTTAAATAAATTATCCAGTCTGGTGTTTTGTTATAGCAACAGAAAACAGACTAAGACAAGGATTGAATATAATTGAATAAATGTTTCATGTTACAGTTTGATACAATGGGTTCTGACAACTTTATTAATGGATGCACATCAAATCAGAAAGAACCCATGTGAAAGTTTTTATCCCTGGCTTCTATCTACTGCATCTTATAAAAATTTGGCATTCCCAAAAGGCATTCTGGTTACATTTAAAATAATCAGCATTAGCAATGGACAGTGTCCAATCTCACCTTCTTCTCTTTTCTACATTAGTGAATTCTAAAGTTCTAGACATACATTGCTGTTTTGAGTTGAATTATGTTCTCCAAAAATGTATGTTGAAACTCTGTTAACCTATGAATATGACCTTATCTGGAAATAAGGTATTTGAGATGTAATCAAGTCAAGACTAGGTGATACTGGATTAGGTATACGATGGCTGGTGCTCTTTTAAAAATGGAGAAAGACAGAGAGATACAGACACTCAAAGCAAAGATGACTAAGTAATAATACAGGCAGAAATTAGAGTCATGCTGCTGCAAGCCAAGGACCCAAGTATTTCCAGCAATAACCAGAAACTAAGAAGAGGTGAAGAAATATTTTTCTCTAGAGCTTTCAGAGGGAGCATGGCACTGATGATTCCTTGATTTTGGGCTTCTAGCTACCAGTTATGTGAGAGAATACATTTCTATTGTTTTAGGCCACCCAGTTTGTGATACTTTGTTATGGCGATACGGAGAAACTAGCACAATGGTTATGTCCATAAATGCCTTTATGGCTTAAAGCATGTATATACTAACCACATAGAATATTTATTCTATCATTTTTATATGTCAGTACTTTAAATAAATGAAGTTATATTCTCACTATCTTTTTGCTATTTGTTCTCTTTTTTGGTTTAACTGTGAAATACTATTCCATTTTATAGATAAATATATAAGTGTATAAACTACAATATGTGTATTTGTTACTTCTCTTATTAATGGATTCTTAAATTGTTAGCAATTAATGACTAATACAGATATAGCTTATATTTGTCTTTTTATCCATATGTGCATATAAATGAGTAGGCAATACAGATTTTCAAATTTATGTAGTATTTCTAACTGGCTCCCCAAATTTGGTATACTAATTTTTAACCCTGTCAAGAATGTATAATAAGCCCCTTGACACCCTGTTACTGCTGAGGTTAGTACTACTAGTACAACATTATTGTTGTCAATTTTTTTTTGAATGATTGGTGGTTTTGCTGTCCAACTCAGTGTGGGGTTATTTTTTATCCTTGTTTTAATTTGCAGTTCTCTGATTACTAGTGAAGTTCATAAAATCACATGTTCATGGGGAATTCAGATATGCTCTACTATGGATAACTCATTCATAGCTTATTGTGACACTATGTTGATTTATTTGTATTTCCCACAACAATATATGATAATAAAGTTTTTAAATTTTTGGATCACAATTCTTTGTTGGTCTTATGTAATATAAATATATTTATCTAGATTGAGGCTCATATGCAACTCAATACATATTTACTACAGACAAAATTATTCTTTCTCTTCTCTGTGCTACCTTTACTGTTGTAAATATCACAATGTTTGTTACTTGATTGCTTCTTTGATTTCCTATGAAATTGTGAGTTCTCTGAGAACAGGGCCAGTGATACTCTTCCCCTCTCTAGCCGAAGACACACATACAAGACCATATAACAACAGATATTAAGTGATTTGAAAAACGATTTTAGTCTTAAGGGGCTGTTAAACACATTACCAGGGAGTACTGGATAATCATTTCTGGTAAAAGTTAGAGAATATTGTGTGCATAAGCCTTTTATTTGTGGTAAAAGTATTACAGTTAAGAACTGACTAAATAGATTCCTCAGTCCTTTATGTCCCTCAAACATTTGACATGTGAGATGTGCCTTTCACCTTCCGCCATGATTGTGAGACCTCCCCACCTACGTGGAACTGTGAGTCCATTAATCCTCTTCCTTTTGTAAATTTCTCAGTCTCAGGGTTATCAACAGCATCAAAAGGGACTAGTACAGTAAATTGGTACCAGTAGAGTGGGACACTGCTCTAAAAATTCCCAAAAATGTGGAAGCTACTTTGGAATTGGGTAACAGGCAGAGGTTGGAACAGTTTGAAGGGCTCAGAAGAATACAGGAAAATGTGGAAAAGTTTGGAACTTCCTAGAGACTTACTGAATGGCTTTGAACAAAAAATGCTGATAGTGATATGGACGATGAAATCCAGGCTGAAGTGGCCTCAGATGGAGATGAGGAATTTGTTGGGAACTGGAGTAAAGGTAACTCTTGCTATGTTTTAGCAAACACAGTGGCAGCATTTTGCCCTTGCCCTAGAGATTTGTGAAACTTTGAACTTGAGGGAGATGATTTAGGGTATCTAGCAGAAGAAATTTCTAAGCACTAAAGCATTCAAGAAGTGACTTGAGTGCTGTGAAAAGCATTCAGTTCTAAAAGGGAAATGGAACGTAAAAGTTCACAAAATTTGCAGCCTGATGATGTAATAGAGGAGAAAAACCCATTTTCTGAGGAGAAATTCAAGTCAGCTGCAGAAATTTGCATACGTAATGAGGAGCTAAATGTTAATCATGTAGACAATGGGGAAAATGTCTCCAGGGCATGTCAAAAGTCTTCACAGTAGCCCCTTCCATCATAGGCCCAGAGGCTCAGTGGGGAAAAATGGTTTCCTGGGCTGGGTCCAGGGCCTTCCTGCTCTGTGCAACCTAGGGACTTGGTGCCCTGAGTCCTAGCTGCTCCAGCCATGGTTAAAGGGGACCGAGGTACAGCTTGGGCCATTGTTTCAGAGGGTGGAAGTTGCCAAAGCTTGGAAGCTTGCACATGATGTTGAGCCTGCGAGTGCATAGAAGTCAGGTTTAGGAGCCTCTGCCTAGATTTCAGAAGATGTATGGAAATGCCTGGACACCCATGCAGAATTTTGCTGCGGAGGCAGTGCCCTCATGGAGAACCTGTGCTAGGACAGTGCATAAGGGAAATGTGGGTTGGAACCCCCACACAAAGTCTCCATTGGGGCACCACCTAGTGGAGCTAAAAGAGGCAATCATCCCTCAGACCCCAGAATGGTAGATCCACTGACAGCTTGCACCCTGCACTTGGAAAAGCTTCAGACACTCAATGCCAGCCCATGAAATCAGCCAGGAGGGAGGCTGTACTCTGCAAAACCACAGGGTCAAAGCTGCCCAAGGACGTGGGAGCCTACTTTTTACATCAGTGTGACCTGGATGTTAGACATGGAATCAAAGGTGATTATTTTGGAGCTTTAAGATGACTGCCCTGCTGAATTTTGAACTTGCATGGGGCCTGTAGCCCCTTTGACTACTTTCTCCCATTTGAAATGGGTGTATTTATCCAATGCCTGTGTTCCCATTGTATCTAGGAAGTAACTGACTTGCTTTTCATTTCTCATTTCACAGGCTCATAGGTAGAAATAACTTGCCTTGTCTCAGATGCAACTTTGGACTGTGGACTTTTGAGTTAAGGCTGAAATGAGTTAAGACTTTGGGGGACTATTGGAAAGGCATGATTGCTTTTGAAACGTGAGGACATGAGATTTGAGAGGGGCCAGGGGTGAAATGATATGGTTTGCCTATGTCCCCACCAAAATCTCATCTTGAGTTGTAGCTCCTACAATTCTCATGTGTTGTGGGAAGGACCCTGTGGGAGGTAATTGAGTCATGGCGGGTCTTTCCTGTGCAGTTCTCATGACTGCAAATAAGTCTTACGAGAACTGATGGTTTTATAAAGGGGAGTTTCCCTGCACAAGCTCTCTTCTCTTGTCTGCTGCTATGTGAGATGTGCCTTTCATCTTCCATCATGATTGTGATGCCTTCCCAGACACATGGAACTGTGAGTCCATTAATCCTCTTTCTTTTGTAAATTGCCCAGTTTCTGATATATCTTTATCAGCAGCAAGAAAATGGACCAATACATGCAGCCAGGATGTGTTTTTTTTTCTTACATTGTCCAGTTTGTGTCCAAATATGTTGTGAAATGAAGAAAAAATATTGAGGCAACAAATATAGGAATATGAACTGAGCAAAAGTCTGTGGTACTATGATTTGAGAAAAACTTTGCACTTGTATTCTGATCAAAAAGAATGACAAGTCTTTACTACAATATCTCACAGCACATTATACTTATGTTTTATTATTTTTCACTGGGGAATTTTCATAATCTTCAAAATTATGGTTCAGTTTACTTTCTTCTTTTGTTTTTTGTTTTCTAGATGTGTACACTTTATTTTTTATTTATATATGTTTGTTTATTATTATACTTTAAGTTCTAGTACATGTGCACAACATGAAGGTTTGTTAAATAGGTATACATGTGCCATGTTGGCTTGCTGCACCCATCAACTCATCATTTACATTAGGTATTTCTCCTAATGCTATCCCTCTCCCAGGCCCCCACCTTCAGCCGGCCCCACTGTGTGATGTTCTCTGCCCTGTGTCCATGTGTTCTCATTGTTGAACTCCCACTTATGAGTGAGAAAATGAGAATATGCTGTGTTAGGTTTTCTGTCCTTGCGATAGTTTGCTTAGAATGATCGTTTCTGGCTTCATTCATGTCCCTGCAAAGGACATGAACTTACCCATTTTATGGCTGCATAGTATTCCATGGTGTATATATGCCACATTTTCTTGATTTAGTATATCATTGATGGACATTTGGGTTGGTTCCAAGTCTTTGCCATTGTGAATAGTACTGCCATAAACCTAAGTGTGCACGTGTCTTTATCGCAGAATGATTTACAATCCTTTGGGTATATGCCCAGTAATGGGATTGCTGGGTCAAATGGTATTTCTAGTTCTAGATCCTTGAGGAATCACCACACTGCCTTCCACAATGGTTGAACTAATTTGCACTCCCACCAACAGTGTAAAAGCGTTCCTATTTCTCCACATCCTCTCCAGCATCTGTTGTTTCCTGACTTTTTAATAATTGCCATTCTAACTGGCATGAGATGATATCTCACTGTGGTTTTGATTTGCATTTCTCTGATGACCAGTGATGATGAGCATTTTTGCATATGTCTGTTGGCTGCATAAATGTCTTCTTTTGAGAAGTGTCTGTTCATATCCTTTGCCTACTTTTTAATGGGGTGGTTTTTTTTTTCTTGTAAATTTGTTTAAGTTCTTTGTAGAGTCTCGATATTAGCCCGTTGTCAGATGGGTAGACTGCAAAGATTTTCTCCCACTCTGTAGGTTGCCTGTTCACTCTGATGATAGTTTATTTTGCAGTGCAGAAACTCTTTAGTTTAGTTAGATCCCATTTGTCAATTTTGGCTTTTGTTGTCATTACTTTTGGTGTTTTAGTCATAAAGTCTTTGCCCATGTCTATGTCCTAGATGGTGTTGCCTAGATTTTCTTCTATTGTTTTTATGGTGTTAGGTCTTATATTTAAGTCTTTAATCCATCTTGAGTTAATTTTTGTATATGGTGTAAGAGAGGGACCCAGTTTCAGCTTTCTACATGTGGCTAGCCAGTTTTCCCAGTACCATTTATTAAATAGGGAATCCTTTCCCCAATGCTTGCTTTTGTCAGGTTTGTCAAAGATCAGATGGTTGTAGATGTGTGGTGTTGTTTCTGAGGGCTCTGTTCTGTTCCTCTAGTCTATATATCTGTTTTGGTACCAGTACCAAGCTGTTTTGGTTACTGTAGCCTTGTAGTATAGTTGGAAGTCAGGTAGCGTGATGCCTCCAGCTTTGTTCTTTTTGCTCAGGATTGTCTTGGCTATGTGAGCTTTTTTGGTTCCAAATGAATTTTAAAGTAGTTTCTTCAATTCTGTGAAGAATGTCAGTGGTAGCTTGATGGGGATAGCATTGAATCTATCAATTACTTTGGGCAGTATGGCCATTTTCATGATATTGGTTCTTCCTATCCATGAGCTTGGAATGTTCTTCCATTTGTTTGTGTCCTCTTTTATTTCTTTGAGGAGGAGTTTGTAGCTCTCCTTGAAGAGGTCCTTCACATCCCTTGTAAGTTGGATTCCTATGTATTTTATTCTCTTTGTAGTAATTGTGAATGGGAGTTCACTGATGATTTGGCTCTCTGTCTGGTATTTGTGTATAGAAATGCTTGTGATTTTTTCACATTTATTTTGTATTCTGAGACTTTGGTAAAGTTGCTTATCAGCTTAAAGAGATTTTGGGCTGAGATGATGGGGTTTTCTAAATATATAATCATGTTAATGCAAACAGAGACAGTTTGACTTCCTCTTTTCCTAATTCAATATACCCTTTATTTCTTTCTCTTGCCTGATTGCCCTAGCCAGAACTTGCAACACTGTGTTGAATAGGAGTGGTGAGAGAGGGCATCCTTGTCTTGTGTTGGTTTTCAAAGTGAATGTGTCTTGTTTTTGCCCATTCAGTATGATATTGGCTGTGGGTTTGTCATAAATAGCTCTTATTATTTTGAGATATGTCCCATCAATACCTAGTTTATTGAGAGTTTTTAGCATGAAAGGCTGTTGAATTTTGTTGAAGGTCTTTTCTGCATCTATTGAGATAATCATGTGGTTTTTGTTGTTGGTCCTGTTTATGTGATAGATTACATTTACTGATTTGCGTATGTTGAATCAGCCTTGCATGCCAGGGATGAAGCCGACTTGATCGTGGTGGATAAGCTTTTTGATGTGCTGCTGGATTTGGTTTACCAATATTTTATTGAGGATTTTCCCATAGATGTTCATCAGGGATATTAGCCTAAAATTCTCTCTCTCTCATTTTTTTTTTTTTTAAATGAGGCTAGAATGATGCTAGCCTCATAAAATGAGTTAGGGAGGATTCCCTCTTTTTGCTATTGAATGAAATAGTTTCAGAAGGAATGGTACCAGCTCCTCTCTATACCTATGGTAGAATTTACCTGTGAATCTGTCTGGTTCTGGACTTTTGTTGGTTGGTAGGCTATTAATTATTGTATCAATTTCAGAGCCTGTTATTTGTCTATTCAAAGATTCAACTTCTTTCTGGTTTAGTCTTGGGAGGATGTATGTGTCCAAGAATTTATCCATTTCTTCTAGATTTTCTAGTTTATCTGTGTAGAGGTGTTTTAGTATTCTCTGATGGTAGTTTGTATTTCTGTGGGATCAGTGGTGATATCCCCGTCATCATCTTTTATTGCATCTATTTGATTCTTCTCTCTTTTCTTCTTTATTCGTCTTGTTAGCAGTCTATTTTGTTGATCTTTTCAAAAAAATAGTTCCTGGATTCATTGATTTTTTTGAAGGGTTTTTTATGTCTCTATCTCCTTCAGTTCTGCTCTGATCTTAGTTATTTCTTGCCTTCTGTTAGCTTTTGAATTTGTTTGCTCTTGCTTCTCTAGTTCTTTTAATTGTGATGCTAGGGCGTCAATTTTAGATCTTTTCTGCTTTCTCTTGTGGGCATTTAGTGCTATAAATTTCCCTCTACACACTGCTTTAAATGTGTACCAGAGATTCTTGTATGTTGTGTCTTCGTTCTCATTGGTTTCAAAGAACATCTTTATTTCTGCCTTCATTTCGTTATTTACCCCGTGGTCATTCTGGAGCAAGTTTTTCAGTTTCCATGTAGTTTTGAAGTTTTGAGGGAGTTTATTAGTCCTGAGTTCTAATTTTGCTGCACTGTGGTCTGAGAGACACTTTGTTATTATTTCTGTTCTTTTTCATTTGCTAAGGAGTGCTTTACTACCAACTATGTGGTCAATTTTAGAATAAGTGTGATGTGGTGCTGAGAAGAATATACATTCTGTTGATTTGGGGTGGAGAGTTCTGTAGATGTCTATTAGGTCTGCTTGGTCCAGAGCTGAGCTCAAGTCCTGGATATCTTTGTTAACCTTCTGTCTTATTCATCTGTCTAATATTGACAGTGGGGTGTTAAAGCCTCTCATTATTATTGTGTGGGAGTCTAAGTCTCTTTGTAGGTCTCTAAGGTTTCTTATATATCAAATAGACATACAATAAGCTTAGATATGATGATAAATGAAAGTTATTTATGAGTTTTTTATTTAAAAAACCCCAAGAATAACAAGTTAATTTTTTCAGTCCGAATTAATATTTGAAGTAACAAAGTGATTTTGTATTTATTTAGAGATTTAGGTTACATAATTCCTATACGATTACTGGAAATATTATTAACCTTAGTCCTTCCTAATTAGACTCTCCATGTCTTCTAATGAATAGCATATGTAGCAATGAGAAATACTGGTTTATACTTTACCACTTAGCTGTACATTTTGAGATGCATTGATAGTTCTTGTCATTTACATTATGTGTGTGTCATCTCCTTGGCAATATGCTGACAACATATCATTATGATTGAGAATGCATTGATTAATTTCCAGGAAAGTAATGATCTAACTTGAACCATTATCTGCAAGCAAGTAACATTTTTTTCCTGTTCATTCAAAGTTTCTATGTGAGAGAATAACTATCATAAATGGCTTTTATAACATAAAAATTAAAAACAATGTATTTGCACAACTATTTAAACATATTAAAATTATTATTTTTTAAAAATAATTCAATCAAATGTTGTTAATAACACACAGAAGTTTTATAAATGTGGGATGCATGAACTACATAAATCAGTACATCTTTCTTAAGAGGCAGGATTATTCTCAAATGCACATATCAATTAGACTAATGTATTTTTAATTGTTTATTGTTTTCATCATAGTTTTTGCTGTACTTATTTCTATTTTAACATGCATTATTATAATGCAGAGACAATAGCATGTTTAGAGAACACTAATACCATGGATTAAAAAAAACTAGGACGTACCGCTCTTGATATGTAACATACCTCCTTCTCCATCACTACCTTTCTATGACTACGCCAGCAAAAAAAAGGCAGAAAATAAGCAATAATTCTTCCTACAGTGTTAGAGAAATAGTAACAGCTAACTAGTGATATATCTCTATAGTAATATATATATATAGTGATGTGTAGGTATGTTTATGTAAAATAGTCCAAGCAATTGCTGAAAATGTAGCATGTAGTTTTCCTGCTCAATTTCCAACATGAACATAATGTCAGCAAAGTATATTTATAAACATAAAATTTAAGAGGGAAAAAAGTTGCTTTAAATTATATGAGGCAATCATAGCCAAGTTTCTATTGTAGACATCATATCGTACTAATTTACCACATTTTAAATAAAATGTTACATCAAAATTGAATAGTTGCAAAATGGCACTGGGCTTGAAGAAAGTGATGCATTACAATGTGGGCACAATTTTATTGTGTTTAGACTGTTGGCGACTCAGATATTCTCTATTGAATATATACATATATATCACATAGAAAATGCAACTAACCCTTATGGAAAAGAACTGGAAGAATAACTTAGTAACTGCATTATTATTATTATGCCCAGAGGGTCAGCGAAATACCTATACATAGAACTACAAATAATTAAAATTTAAAGTTTACGTGTATAAATGTATTACTAGAAATATATATCCACTGATATATAAAACAATCACAACAATCTGATTATATTTTATAAGATCGTTACATATATAACTACAGGATTTCTACTTTCTAACTATACTTACAAGTAGAATTTTCTTTTCCCCTTTTGACAGGTAACCAAACTTAAAAACATAAACTATTTGAAGAAATAAACTTGATACCAAGGGACAAAGTAGATACCAGAACCCCCATGTCATATTGCAAACTTGATTCAAATTCTATTGCTCTAAGCTTTGTGATATATGTTTAAGTAAAGTTGTACCTATTTTTATTTTGTAATTAATCAAATATTATTTACTTGAGTAAATGAAATTACAAATGTTGTTCTAGTCCACTTGGGCTGCTACAACAGAAATACCATAAACTGGGTGGCTTATACAGCAAACATTTACTTATCACAGTTCTGAAGACTAGGGAGTCCCAGAGCAAGGTGCCAGCAAATCTGGTGTCTTGTGAGCCTGTGCTTTCTAGTTCTTCTGCTGTGTCCTCATATGACTGAAAGGTGTAAAAGACCCCTCTAGATTCTCTTTTATAAGGGCACTAATCTCATGCATGACGGCCCCAGCCTCATGACTGAATAATCTCCAAAAGACGCCACCTCCTAATGCCATCACTTTGGGGATTAGGATTTCAAAATAGGAATTTGGGGGGATATAAAACTTCAGTCATGGCAATGTATATGAGTGAGTAGTGAGTGCAGGGCATTATGGATAATGTCTAGTGTCTTTATATTGGAGAAGGGACCACCAAATTGCTGCTCTGACATTATCCAGATTGATTTGATATTTACATTGAATATCATTTGCAAGTGACTCGTGGAAACAGACAAAATGCCAAACAACAACAGAAAAGTGTCCAAAAGAGGGCATTCTTTCTTGATAAGCTAACAATAAGTAAAATTGGTGTGTACATTGATGTATCTAGTAGATAACATTTAAAGCTATATTTTCTCCTGTAACGTTATTTTGCATTTTGCCTACATATCTATTTACAAATACGATGAAAATGTGTCTCACTGCCCAGGACATTCCCATTTTAAACATTGTCTTCTTGGTGTATTTTTTTTATTATCACCTCATTTTACTCTCAAAAGAGCCCTGGTTTGGACAATAAATTATGTGGTTACTCCATAAATCTAAAATATAATTAAAACACTTTTCACCTTTGATCATATTTGACACAGATCACAAAGGAAAATTTATAATAGTGTATTTTGCATGTGAAAATGCTGGAAGCAATAAATAAACCCTGAAATTTCACTGAAAAAGTAAATTTTTCATTAGTGGTGTATGTAATCAGAAATTGTTCTAAGACCATACTTTCTAACACATTTTATGTCTGTTAAATAAATAAATAAATGAAGTCAAAAGGAACTTAGAAGTTATCTGCCTAATATTTTCAAATGTGTCTTCTAGTTTATATAAGAGGTAAGATGTATAAATGTTTGAGAAATGCTGAAGTGCTTTACAGCCCTAATATTTCAGAAATGAAACTGAGTTTGGGAAAGATCAAGCTACATCATTAAGCCACTTGTACCAGAATCAGGACTGAAAGTCAATTACCTTGACCTGGTCAATTTAGTTTTACTATAGCATTAGGAGTTTAATCATTAAGGAGTAACTGGGCCGCAGTTGTGTATATTATTCCAGAAATATCAAATCTATAAAGTCCTTCCATAAGGCAGAAAAAAGAATATATTATCACTAAATTCACAGTTTAAGTAAATCAGTTTTGTATATACATATATATGTATATATACACATATCTATAATACACAGTCTGAATAATCATTTTATCTTTCCTCTTGTATTTTCTTCTTGTATGTAGCATGGTAACCTATAGCCCAATATTAAAATGGAATATAAATTAGATTTCTTTTCCTTCCTAAATTGTAATTATTTCCTAAATTGTAATTATACTACTGTTCTTCTTAGGAAACCATATTATTTTGGTATGTGTTTTAATTTAAAGCACTTTCAGTCTGCTTGTCTTCTGATTATTTTAAAAGACTGTATTGAGATGAATTTCAGTAGTATTAATGTATATAATTTAAATAAAAAACATGAAACCAAATTACCACAGGCTTATGCAATATTTAGGGAAGGCAGCTTAAGTTGGGGAAAAGTGGAATAAAGTACTACATACTATTGAAATGTGTAAATTAATTCTTTCCTGCTGGGTTAAGTAAAGAGATTGACATGAAATGTGTAGTTCTGAATTAAAGTGCTCAGAGTTTACATAAGGAGCTACATGAGTGAGCAAGGAAGGATTATCCTAGGAAAGAAACAATAGCTGTTCCTTTAGGGAGATTTAAATAAGATTAAGTAAGCACACTCAAATTGTTCCTTCTCCTTTTGCAATATTATATTTTACTGCTTGTTATTTTATTTTTATAGTAATTACATTTACCTACTTTTCTTTGTAAAGTATAGAAAATAGCACACTTTTTCATCTATGTAGGTAATTGTAGAATGGTAAAATGGTGCTAATTTGATTTAATGCCATATTTTTCTTTGAATTCTACTGAAATAATCTTTAAACAATAATCAACGTTAAGAAAATAAGGTTTAAGAATAATAGCAAGGCCATTTATAGAAAACGTTCAGAATAGACAAATCCATAGAGACAGCAAGAAGTTTATGTTTCTAGGGCCTGGGGAGAGAAGGAAAGGGGAAGTAATTGCCATTGGGTACAGGATTTATTTGAGGAACGAAGAAAATATTATAAAATCATATTGTTGAGGTGTGGATAGACTCTGTAAATATATCAAAATCACAATGTATAAAAAGTTATACATAATTTAATACTAAATCTTACATTAATGTTTGTCTATTTCGTTGGCTAAAAGTACCACAAGTCTTGAAATAGTTGTATCCTTTAAACCAATAAAGGCCCTCCTCAAAATATTGTCTAAGAAAAACAAGGATGCAAAGGTTGAGTTAAACAGCATTTATATCAGGCTATAAGAGTATTTCCATGATTGGTATTTATAATTAAAACTTTGAGAAACAAATAATAATAGCAAGGGTAATAAGTACTCTCTTCGGACTTTCACAGACATGACGAGTTTAAACACAGGCTACCAGTTTTGCACATAACTTTTCATTTCATTGCTAAATCCTCACATTAACTAATAGCAATATTAGTTTGTGTGAGGATTTATAAAATGATTTAAATGGTAATTCCACCAAGTTCTACATTGAATGATTTCCTAGTGAAGGGAAATTGCAATATGTTTACTGATATACATTTATCTTTAAGATATGAGCCAATAAATATTAGATTTGATAAAAATTTAAAGGTTAATTTTTAAGTATAAATTTATTTTTAAAGTCTCAAGCTAAGTTTTGGGTCACAGTGTATATTTAAGCTCTTATAAATGCTGGGAGAATAATTAAGTTTATCACCTGTACCCTAACCTGGGATACTCTTGAGATGACAGATGTGCCTTCAATTCCATGGGATGTATTTGATCCTGTCTGTATTTGGGAGTCTTAAAGTTTTTTTTTTTTTTTTCAAGTTTGCTCAGAAGTGAGTGATATATTAGTTTTCTTGACTATCCTTGAGAACTTTTCTAGCCTGGGAGTCTTCAAAGAAGCTTTCCGAACTTGAGAGGAACTTTTGGTCTAGAAAATCACACATTTCAACCTGGGAAAAAACAAAAAACCTAATTTTCCCAGAATAGACCTGTGTTAGGCATGCCACTGATAAGTTGACACTTGGTAATTATTTTAGCATTTCCCTTTTTACTATCAAACATATCAGGTTTGAATGAAAAATAATAAATACATTCACTCTATCAATTACCATTCTGTTGCCACTTTGAAAGTAGTTTATCTTCTCTGAGACTTTTGTGTTCTGCTTCAAAATTATCTAGTTATACTATTGGTAATCAGTGCTAATAGCCATTTTTGATTTACTATCTATTTCACATCAATAAGACCTCTTCTGTAAGTCACCTCTTTCCTCCCTCCTGGAAAAAAACTCTCTGGTTTATTATTGACTGGGTCCCTCTGAGACTTTCCTCAATATCTTTGGGACCCTTTGGTGGGTGCAGTGCTTCAGAAGCCATTTAAGATTTGACCGTGTGCAGCACTGATCATGTTCACAGAAAGTCCGAGCCAATATGCATAGGTGAAGAATTAGCAGGTAAGTTCAAATACATACACAGAGGTGTCTAAAAAAAAGGAGGTACAAAGGTGTAGTTTCAAAAATCTCACAAAGAATATTCAGATGCAAGAGCAGCGCAATCCTATGTCAATGCTTGTCTTCCTTTCTCTCCAGTGAGCTTGCATTTTATGAAATTTCTTATTCTTTTTTGGTAACACTAGTGAAAAAGATTCCCCTCAGTAACCAAGAAGTAACCTGTACCCTATATGACTCAGTACTTGCCTCCAAACCCTCAACTTATTGCATATGCTTTTCAATGGACTGTATAACGTTTACATCATCAGTAACCGTTTTTGTAAATTTAATTAAGTAAGTGACAGGGTATGTATCTGCATCAAGAAGCTGACTCCCTTAGAGTTCTGTGCAAGACTTCCTTCTCACTCTCAAGCTAAGAGTAACCCTGCCTCATGCCTCTTTTGTTGAAATCAAAGCGTATCCTGGATACAGTGAGACTCAGTAAGCTACCACAGTCTGAATTTTAGGTCTGATGTGGAGTTGAGTCCAGGAATTTCACAGCATGTTAAATTGCTCATTGTAGAGGAAATCAACAATTAGGAGTAAAGTCACTTTCCATCTGGTATCACATTTTATATAATTTGAATAATTCTTATTTATGCTTTTTATTAAGTGTGTGTTTGTATCTATACTGAAGTCCTTAACTGAGACATTTCACTGTAGATTTATGACACAGAATTCTTCTTGAAAACCTTGATAAATTAGGTAGGAGAATAATCTTACAACAGGAGATGGAGGAGTATCACTACTGAGTTATCTGATATTGTGGCTTCCTAAATTCCTGGTTGCAAAGGATAAAATCCTGAGCTAGGTAATAGAAGATTACCATCTTTCCAAGGTCAAGAATCCATTCGTAGTTCAACAGTTTGTAAATTATACATGTATTTTTGGTACTTTCCCCTTATATAATTTTACTTCCAAAATAGCTCATCAACTAATATTTTTTTAAATGACAGTTTAAAAATTATATAATCACAAGCTTCATCTAAATCTTTCCAGTGTTTAAATTTCTGCCAATATTTGGGTTTTTAATAGGTACTGCTGGCAAGTAATACATCTCATTCACTGAATTTCACATCTTGAATTACATAAAACCTTGGACCCTTAAAGATTAATACAAAGAAAAAGAAAATAATAATTTTTTGAAAATACTTAATACAGTGGAAAAAAGACAATAAAATGTTATGTGTTTCACATCCTCATAAAACATAGATTTTTTTTGGTAGCCTGTCTTTCTCTTTGATGTAAATGACTATGGAACCATATTCACCTAAGTAATACAAACTCATGCCAGCCTGTAAAATTTGAATGAAATCACTAATGTTATGTGGAGTCACCAGAAAAATAATAACTATGTGAGGTGATGTATTTGTTAATTAGCTGGATTTGACCTTTTTACAATGTATTCATACTTTGAAACATCACAGTTTACATTACAAAAACATAAGCAAAAACCACAAGCAAACTCAAGCAAAAATAATAAAGCAAGAAGCATCACACTACATGACTAAAATATACTATAAATCTATAGTAACAAAAACAGCATGGTCCTGGCATAAAAATAGTTATGTAGCCATCTGTGCAGCCAACAGACACATGAAAAAATGCTCATCATCACTGGCCATAAGAGAAATACAATTCAAAATCACAATGAGATACCATCTCACACCAGTTAGAATGGCAATCATTAAAAAGTCAGGAAACAACAGATGCTGGAGAGGATGTGGAGAAATAGGAACGCTTTTACACTGTTGGTGGGAGTGTAAATTAGTTCAACCATTGTGGAAGACAGTGAGGCTATCCCTCAAGGATCTAGAACTAGAAATACCATTTGACTTAGCAATCCCATTACTGGGTATATACCCAAAGGTTTATAAATCATGCTACTATAAAGACACATGCACACATATGTTTATTGCGACACTATTCACAATAGCAAAGACTTGGAACCAACCCAAATATCTATCAATGATAGACTGGATTAAGAAAATGTGGCACATATACACCATGGAATACTATGCAGCCATAAAAAGGATGAGTTCATGTCCTTTGCAGGGACATGGATAAAGCTGGAAACCATCATTCTCAGCAAACTATCACAAGGATAGAAGAGCAAACACCACATGTTCTCACTCATAGGTGGGAATTGAACAATGAGATCACTTGGACACTGGGCGGGGAACGTCATACAGTGGGGATTGTCAGGGGGTGGGGGACTAGGGGAGGGATAGCATTAGGAGAAATACCTAATGTAAATGACGAGTTGATGAGTGCAGCAAACCAACATGCACATGTATACCTATGTACCAAACCTGCATGTTGTGCATATGTACCCTAGAACTTAAAGTATAATTTAAAAACATGGTTATGTAAACCAATGGAAAAGAATAGAGAGCCAGAAATAAATCCATGCACTTGCAGCCAACTGATTCTCAACAAATGTGCCAAGAACACACATTGCAGAAAGGATCATCTTCTCAAGAAATAGTGTTGAGAAGACTGAATATACAAATGCAAAAGAATGAAAGTAGATCCTTATCTCTCATCAGACACAAAAATCAATTCAAAATGAATTAAAGACATAAATTTAAGACCTGGAACTAGGAACTACTAGAAGAAAACAGGGAAAATGCTTCTTGATGTTGGTGTAAGTAAGTCGTTTTTTGTCAGGACATCACATACACACAAAAAAAGCAACAAAAACAAAAATAGACAATTGAGATTACATTTGAATAAAAAGCTTTTTTTTTTTTTTTTTTTTTTTGGAAACGGAGTTTTGCTCTTGTTGCCCAGGCTGGAGTGCAATGGCGTGATCTCGGCTCACCACAACCTCCACTTCCCAGGTTCAAGTGATTGTCCTGCCTCAGCCTCCTGAGTAGCTGAGGTTACAGACATGCGGCACCACACCCAGCTAATTTTGTATTTTTAGTAGAGGCAGGGTTTCACCATGTTGGTCAGGCCTCGTCTCAAACTCCTGACCTCAGGTGATCCAGCCACCTTGGCCTCCCAAAGTGCTGGGATTACAGGCATGAGCTACCAAGCCCGGCCATAAAAAGCTTTTTCACAGCAAAGGAAACAATCAACAGAGTAAATAGATAATCTACAGAATGGTAGAAAATGTTTGCAAACTATATATCTTAAAAGGGGTTAATATCCAAAATAATGGGAAACTCAAATAACTCAAGAGCATAAAAATAATAATAACCTAATTAAAAAATGGACAAAAGACCTTAACAGACATTTCTCAAAATAAGACGTATAGTTGACTAACAGGTCTATGAAAAATACTCGACATCACTAAACATCAGGGAAATGCAAATCAAAACCACAATGAGATATCACTGCACCTGGTTAGGATGGCTATTATCAAAAAGTTGCATGATAAAATGGTCGGCAAGGATGTGGAGACAAGGGAATCTTTACACACTATCAGTGGAAATGTAAATTAATACAGCTGTAATGGAAAGCAGTAAGGTGGTTCTTCAAAAAGTTGAAAGTAGAACTAACGTGGTTAATCGGTCCCATATGGGTATATATCCAAACTAAATAAAATCATTACCTTGAATAGACATCTGCATATCGATGTTCATTGCAGTACTATTAACAGTAACCAAGATAGGGAATCAACCTAAATGTTCACCAACAGATGAATAAAGAAAGAAAATGTGGTATATTATTTGGCAGTAAAAAAAAGAAAACTCTGTCATTTGTGAACAACATGGATGAACCTGGAGGACAGTATGTTAAGTGAAATAAGCCAGGCACAGAAAGACAAATATATCATGATATGACTCCTACTGTTATGTAAAAACATTGATCTCATAGAAGTAGAAAATACAATGGTGGATATCAGAGCTAGGGGTCAAGGGGAGCTGAGGTGATGTTAATCAGAGGATACATACTTACAGTTAGATAGAAGGAATAAATTTCAGGAGATGTATTGTAGAGCAAGATGATTGTAGTTGATGATGATTTATTGTATTCTTGAGAAATAGAAAGTTAATGTTATGTGTATTCACCAGAAAAATGATAACTATGTGAGTTGATGTATTTGTTAATTAGCTAGATTTGACCTTTTCACAATGTATATATACTTTGAAACATCACATTTTACATTACAAAAAACATGCAATGTCATGCCAATTAAAAATAAAAATAAATAGGCTGGGCGCGGTGGCTCACGCTTGTAATCCCAGCACTTTGGGAGGCCGAGGCGGGCGGATCATGAGGTCAGGAGATTGAGACCACGATGAAACCCCGTCTCTACTAAAAATACAAAAAACTAGCCGGGCGTGGTGGCGGGCGCCTGTAGTCCCAGCTACTCGGAGAGGCTGAGGCAGGAGAATGGCGTGAACCCAGGAGGCGGAGCTTGCAGTGAGCCGAGATTGCGCCACTGCACTCCAGCCTGGGCGACTGAGTGAGACTCCGTCTCAAAAAAATAAATAAATAAATAAAAATAAATAAAGTAATTAATATATGACCCAATGGTGTTCATTGTTAGGGTTATCTGTCCTGGCAGTCAGAGACAAGTTATTGATAAACCTGGAAAAAGTACCAGAACCTTGGGATCAGAGTTGTTGCCTTCCGTGGTATGCATTTTGAGAAAATTAAAATTGATGTCAAGCCTTGCAAAATGAATCCAACCCTGTTTGCCTATCAGTGTACCCGAAAAAACACCAGAAGCTGACACAAAGCCACAGTATTTATGGAAATTAAAGCAATAAATGCATTACAGAGCAGAGACCAGGCAGAATAGACAAATAGAATGGCTTCTGGATTAGTTATCTTCAATTTTTTTCTCTTGAATCTATAAATTAATTTTTTATATTATTGTCACATTTTTAATTGATCTTTTAAATTTTTATTATTAATGTAAACAGTAATGAAGGATGTATTCCCCACCAAATTTTAAGTTGTTTAAAATTTACTACTTTCAGATGTATTACATTTACTCTAATAGAGTGATTTTCAAGCAACCATATAAAGAGCAAATAAACAAGCTCCTATTAAATAGTAATATATTTTGTATTTTTTATCATTGAACTTTGCTTTAAATTTGTCTTCTCTAAAACATTTCTTCAACAATTTTATACATGTGTTTATATATATGTAAAAACAAAGTATGTTGTGCGCATTATATTTAAATTATTTATAATTTACATAGACTTTAAAATATTTCCTATGCCAATAAAGTGTTTTCCTGGTTTAAGACAGCATTCATTTTTTAATAGTTCACCATTGACCACAATGACATGATATATTGCAGCTTTTGGAAATGTTTAATTATAAAATAAATTTTATTGGAAATGTATTTAATTTAGGTGTATGGCAGGGTTATTATGCTTTTGTAAGGAAGACTTCAAGTATTACACTTAGAACTATCTCTCTTCTTATTTGTTCTGAAAATTTTACAGTATAGGGCAATATACCTTACTGAGATGTAAAATGTGCTTGTACTTGTAAAAATGACAGAAGCATACTAGTGAAGGAGAAGATTGAAATAGGAACAATAATTGTCAAGCAGATCAACTAGGAAAAAGTATATAAAAGTTAAGTATCTAGAAAAATATTCCTTTAAAATAATGTGTGCATGAGTTTTTAGAAAGCTTTTCTGTAATGCCATAGGTACATGTGTCATAAAATGAAGACCCCTTTTCTATATGATCTGTGGGGTTTTCCTCGTTTTGTTTGTGTGGGTTAAGCAATTCATTTTAGAGAAACAAGTGGTTACAGAATGAGAACTCCAAAACAGAACTGCTAATATATTGATTAAAATGTAGGTAGGTAAATAAATGATTACTTTCCCCTATCCTTACTACATAGGCTACTGATTTCTGTTAGGAATAACTCCCTCCAAACTCCACCCCTTCCAGGATTCAGATGTAAGTATATCAGTGAACCTACTCTCTATAAATAATCTCTAATTGTGTAAATCATTTTTAGGAATTTGCTAGGGAATGTTAGAAATTGCAACTAAGACACTTCAGGGCCATTTAGCAAGATACTGTCTTCGGTCATGATGGTGAGATTTCTTTATACCAATTTATTATAAAAAGCTGTTTAAAACTCTCTGTATAATTATATACAACTAATAATTACTTGTCACCTTGATGAAATTTCTTAGCATATTTTGCTCTAATAAAGACAGTTAAATTGGTTTGGTCCATTTATTTTTTATATTCTATGCTCCCAGGTTGTGTAAGTGATTAGAGAGCTTGTATTAATTTTGTATACATCTTTGAAAACAGAGCAAGAGAATAAAAAGCTGTCTGTATAAATGCTGAATGTGCTTTGAATTAAGAATCCTTGGCTTGCTCAACAGCTTATTGAAAACATAGAGATATTGTACTCCAAAATCAAACTTCTAATTCATACAACCATTATTCATGGGTATTGTTATGGTCTTCCAAAATGTTCTTCCTTATGCTTTATAAATAATCCATTTTAAAAACATGTTTGTCATACTTAGAGAGCCAGAGCCTAGTTGGTAATACTGAATGAAAATAACTCTGCAGAAAATCAATTTCACTTATTCACAGTACCAATGCCAAAAATTCAAACAAACAGGGCTATTCAGTTAGTCTTCTTGTAACTTAATTAACTCAAGGATATTTCATGGAGTGAACATAATCACTTTTTTATGTAGCACACAGAAAGTGGCAGAAAGTCTACTTTTTCCCCCAGAATATATTCTATAGACTGTGCTAGAAGTACATTACCTGAAATCTTCCAATTCTTTTGAAATTATATTCTATATTAATATTTTTTAAAAGAAAACATAAAACATATAAGGATTTAAGCTTAATGTAATTTATTTAAATTTTAAGAAAAATGATACTATTTAGCAAAATATTACTTTTTCCTAATGTGAACAGAACCATTTACTGTTTGCAAAACCAGAATATTGATCCAATTTTGTCAATTACTTTCTTTACTAATCATTTTTATAAAGTTTTTCTTCACTCTATAACCTTATAATATTTGCTCATTAAAAATGTAGTCACTCAGAGAAATAAGAAGATATATTTGGTAGAGCAAAAATACTAAAATGGCATCACTACCTTAAATGTTTAATTCTAAGAGAATAAACAGAGCAAAAAACTCCAGACATAAGCTTCACGGTGTCTTCTGTGGTAAGTTCCATTTCCGTAACTATGACCTGTTTCTCGAATAAGTTTTAGGTTTAATGGGTTTGGTCATGAACATTGTCTCCGGCCCTTTCATCTTTGATTGTTTCCCAATTCCTTCCCAGTCTTCCTTGATAGTTTTATATGCCTTCATTTTGCTCCAACCACTGAAAATACTGTAATGCAATCAGAAAAATTTACTGAGGTGGTGGGATATGGTCCACCAAACACTGGAAAAGGAGTGAATTTATTCCACTGTGATTGGAAGGAAAAGATAGGTAATGTTTGGTTGGTAGGCCTAGGGTAGAAGCGGTTCCTGCATGATGTAAGTGTTGTGAAAGTAGAGCCAGAAAGACTTGGGAGAAATGTAAAGAATTAGAGTGACTAACACAGAGCAGTATAGTCACAATAAATAAGGTGAAATTTAGTTGGATTCTAGATTCTATTTTAACATTTTTGCTTAAGATATTTTTCATCATACACCAAGAGGAGAGAATAGCAGCCAGGCCCCATCAGACTCACCCTGTTGATACAATTATCTAGCTTCATCACACTTGTTTCATCTATCACCTTCTTTGTTGTTCTTTTCTTGTCGAAGCTTCTTGAGATAAATCTGATATATCATAACATCCTCAGCCCATGATAGTTGAATATTAAAAAAGGTAAGAATATTCTCCCAAACATCTAACAACATTAACCATAACAATAATATCTAATATCTGGTATATATCAAACTTCCCTACTTTATCAGAAATGTCCTTTTATGAAATTTCCAGTCATGACCATTGCACTTCATTGTGTGCCTTGAGCCTCAACAAATATAGAATTCCCCCAGTTTTTAATCCCATGTCATTGTCTTATTATAGAAGCTCTGTCAATTGCCACACAGAATGTTCCACATTTTTATTCATCTTATTGCTTTCCTATAGCATTGTCTAACTGTTCTTCTATACATCATATACTCTGTAACTTAACTTATATGTATGATTAAATTCAAGTTTACTTTTTGTTGTGAGAAAATTTCACAGGTAGTGCTCCCTGTATATTTTTATAGGAAAACCAATATTCCCTGGTAAAGTATTTGTGTGCTGGGAGAAATAATCGAGGAAGAGTCCAGATTTGTTGGTCTGAAGAACAGGAAATACGAAGTTGCCATCAAAGGATATGGGAAAGGGTGTGGATTGAGCAGGCTTGTTGTGGATATCTGGAGTATGGTTTTTGAGATATTGAGTTTGAGAGGTGATGTGATGATATCGTGTACACAGGTGAACAGAAAAAATGAGAGAGTAGGAGAGAGAAACAGTCAGGAAATATGAACAAGGAAGTGGTCAGTGTATCAATGTCATCGAACATCTTTAGAAGGAATGAGAACCACAAAGGAGTAAGTATACAAAAATGTAGGAAATCATACAATGATTGGCCTTAATATTAAATGATCAAGAAAAAGGGTGGGATTCAGCAAAGAAGACTGGAAAGGAAAGTCCAAGAAAAATTAGTGGCTTGGATATCACGTAGAAAGACTAAACATTTTTCCTAGGTCAAGCAAGTTGAGGACTGAGGATTAGCCACCAGCGCTGTTGAAAATAGAAGTTTATTGGCATGGTGAAGCCCAAGGGATGACTGAGGGCATTCAACAGAGATTGGAAAGACAGAGATTGGAGATGTTAAGTATAGAAGGTATTTTCAAGTACAGACTGTTCCTGACTTGCCATGGTTTGCTTAATGATTTTTTGACTTTATGATGACGCAGAAGGTATACACATTCAGAGAAACTGCACTTTAAGCAAGCATACAACCATTCTGTTTTTCATTTTTCACTATAGCATTTAATAAATCACATGAGATATTCAATATTTTATTATAAAATAGGCTTTGTGTTAGATTATTTTGTCCAATTTTGGGCTATTACATATGTTTTGAGCATGTTTAAGGTAAGCTAGTCTAAGCTATGATATTCTATAGGTAATATATATTTAGTGTAATTTCTTTTTTATTTTTAGTTTTTACTTTTTTGATATAGCCTATCACCCAGGCTGGTGTGTAGTGGTATGATCATGTCTCACTGCAGCCTCCACCTCCTGAGCTCTGGCGATCATCCCACCTCAGTCTCCCAAGTAGCTGGGACTACAGGCACACACCACCACACCCAGCTAATTTATTGATTTATTTATTTTTGTTTGACATGGGGTCTTTCTATATTGTCAAGATTGCTTCCCAAATGCAACTGAAAACTCATTTATCCCTAACATGCTTCATCATATATACTACTTACTTGACTCAAAGCTTCATGAGAGTCAGCATATACATGCTGTCTTTATTCACTCTTGTAACAGCAAAACATAGCAATTTTATAGTACCTATATGTCTAATAAATAGATATATAAAATTTAAGACCAATGAAAAGTAATCTTTCCCTCTATAAAAATGTTAAATCTTTCTTTGCTCTCCCAGAATCTCCTAGATTATAAAAATCAGATGCAAGCTCTGACATGTTAAAATTACAAGTAGATGAGCATGCTGTATTAATACAAATTCTTCCTTCCTAAAAGGTGGCTTGATGAGGTGGCAAGATGTTTTCAATGCTGTCTTCAACTCCCAGGGGTCTTTTTAGCATCCTAAAACGAATCTATCACTTCAGGCGCAGGAAGTCTCCCCACTCTAAACAGTAATCCTATGGGGTGCAATGGAAGTCTCACACAAAATCATTCCCACACATAACGAATTTTTGCCTACTGGATTGAATTTTTCTAAAATTCAAAACTAGACTTTCATGCCTTTGTATAAACTTGTAATATCTCCTCGCTGCTCAGTTAAATAATGATGCTTATCTCATGGTCTGCTCCTGCTCACCTTGGTGTTCACTAAGTTTTCCCAAAGAGAGCTCTAAACCCAGCTCCCAAGACAGGTTAGATCATTTACCGGAATCATTTTCTTTTTTTTTTTTTTTTTCAATTTCCTCTGTGTCTGTATAGATTCTATACAGAGAATTGGTTAAACTAGAACTCATAACTTTTAAATTATATAATTTCAAAATTTCTGCTCAGAGTGGAAATAACAATAGAGGTTGTTGGCTTTTTATATTCAGGAGCTTTCTCTATTACGATTCGGTCTCCCTACAGTTCAACGGCATGAGCCTAAAACAATCAAAACCGAGGATATGCAACTAAAATTTACTGTTGAGCAGTTTCCAGTCAAATTAAACTGAAAGATTTAATTATGCAGCTATAACAGTTCTCCATTTCAAGGTAATCAGGAATAAATGGTAAGCTATTTTCAGAAATGACAATGATACTAATGAAGTCAACAAGAATGACATATTTCTCAGTATGGTATATCTTTTATCTGTAATTAACATCTGTAACAGATATTCCTTGGAGAAATACACCATTTAGTTATCATCTGAATAATTAAACATCCACATTCATTACATAGGTTAAAGACACACACATTTTGAAAGGTTAAGTGCAGAATCTGACAATATGAAGCTGTATCTGCCTTGTTCTAGTACTGACAGGCTTAACCTCTTAACAGGGAAGTCGACAAAACAGCATAAACGAAGACAGCTTTTTTTTTTAAAGGAAACATACATTATGTTTGACAAAGTTATGTATTTTTGTTTGACAGAAGCCTGTTGGATATAGTTGGCAGTAAAGTGAAAGTATGAACTTAGGGCATGCCAAATTAATGAAAGCTTAGTCTAATGTGAAAGAAATGTGGGCTTTTTTCAAGTACAGTAGAAAAAAATGAGAGCAATAGTAAAGAGTAGAAAAGTATGATTGACAAAATAGAGTAGAATGACAGATTTAAGAAGATAGTGAAAGCACAGACTAAAACTTGAAGGCCATGGATGAAACCGGAGATCATTATGTTAACTGAAATAAGTCACATACAGAAAGACAAACATCTCATGTTCTCACTTATTTGTGTGATCTAAATATCAAATCAATTGAAACCAAGGGCATAGGGGGTAGAAGCACGGTTACCAGAGGCTGGGAATGGTAAAGGGAGGTTTGTGGGAAGTTGAGCTGGTTAAAGGATACAAAAAAAAATAGAAGGAATGAATAAGACCTATGTTTTGAAAGCACAGTAGGTGGCTATAGTCAATAATAACTTCGTTGTATATTTTAAAGTAATTTAAAGAATGTAATTGGATTGTTTGTATTTCAAAAAATAAGTGATTGAGGGGATGGATACCTCATTCTCCATCATGTTCCTATTTCATATTGTATTAAAACATCTCATGTATACCGTAAATATATATACCTATTATGTACCAACAAAAATTTTATAAATAATTTTTTAATTGAAGGCAAATCTTCAAAGGAAATAAAGTGATGAAAGTTTAACGAAAAAAAGTTTCTAAGCAGTGAGTAACCAATGTGAAACCCCTCCCCATATACACATATATGTTAGATTTTAATGCTTTCTTTTTCTTTCATACACAGAGAAGCACATTTTAATAAACAAATGTAAGTTTCTTTTTGTGGGGATGTAGCAATAGTGCAGAGCAGACAAGGCGACCGCTCCTTCTTCCCTGCTACTTTGCGTGCAGGCCCCGCTGTGTGAAGGTTGAAACCAGGCCGTGACTCAATCAGTAAAACGTCACCGCTCATACAAGGTGAAATGTCCTAGAATCAAAGATGGATTGTACTCAGACTTCTTTCTCTACTGTCGCACATTTTTTGGGGTACTTTTATGGCAGTATCCTTTTTTTCTTTCTTTCTTTCTTTTTTTTTTTTATACTTTAAGTTCTGGGATACATGTGCAGAACCTGCAGTTTTGTCACATAGGTATACACGTGCCATGGTGGTTTGCTGCACCCATCAACCCATCATCTACTTTAGGTATTTCTCCTAATGCTACCCCTCCCGTAGCCCCTCACCCACTCACAGGACCCAGTGTGTGATGTTCCCCTCCCTGTGTCCATGTGTTCTCATTGTTCAACTCCCACTTATGAGTGAGAATATGTGGTGTTTGGTTTTCAGTTCCTGTGTTAGTTTGCTGAGAATGATGGTTTCCAGCTTCATCCATGTCCCTGGCAAAGGACATGAACTCATCCTTTTTTTATGGCTGCATAGTATTCCATGGTGTATATGTACCCCATTTTTTTTTTTTTTATCCAGTCTGTCATTGATGGACATTTGGGTTGGTTCCAAGTCTTTGCTATTGTGAAGAGTGCTGCAGTAAACATACATGTGCATGTGTCTTTATAGTAGAATGATTTAAATCCTTTAGGTATAATCCCAGTAACGGGATTGTTGGGTCAAATAGTATCACCTACTTTGCAAGACAAATAATTTAAGAAACAATCAAAAAGTCTGCTGGAGACACCTGTATTCCCAGCACTTTGTGACGCCAAAGCAGGTGGATCACTTGAGCCCAGGAGTTGGAGACCAGCCTGGGCAACATAGCAAAATCCCGTCTCTACAGAAAATACAAAAAAAATTAGTCGGGCTGAGTGGTGAGCACCTGACTATAGTCACAGCTCTACAGGAGGCTGAGGTGGGAAGATTGCTTGAGCCCAGGAGGTAGAGACTGCGTTGAGCAATGATTCACCACTGCACTCCAACCTGGGCAGCAGAGCAAGAGCAAGACCCTGGCTCAATAAACAACAAAAACAACCCCCCCACACAAAAAAAATAGAGTCAAATGTTAATACTTTTAGTTTTCCTTCCTTTCCTAAATGCAAATTTGTACTATGAAATAATAATCCATTCTAATCGGCTTAATAGTTTTAGTAGAACACTCATAGAAAATAGAGAGAGATATTTTAATACAGAGAAAATGTACTTTAAAATACTTCAAATATTGGTTTAACAGATATTGTCACCAAATTAAAAACAAATCACTGCCTGCATTTAGTCTAAAAGAAGCACTAGAGAAGTATCAAGGAAAAATGATTTCCAAAGATAAATATATGCTTTTTAAAAACATATATGTGTAGATTTTACTTTGGGGAATACATATTCTCAATTTTAAGACATAAACCCAGTAGAAATATTAGAGTGGACTGTTAAAAATCCCTTTCTGTTTGAGTCAAGAAGTTTAGATTAAAAGCTTAGGATAAAAGTGTTTCCAAGTCATATGAGCTGTTAAGTTCAAAGCATTTTCTCTTGAAGGTACTTTTGATTCATGACAAGAATTTATATTGAAACAAAATGTATATAAAAGTCAGCATGAATTTCTCTAAGTGTTTGAGATATCATCCAGTTTATCACAGGCAAAAATTGTATAAAATAAACACAAAATGTTATTATTTTAAATTTAATATATGTTAGGTAAAATAGAGAAATTTTTGATTATTTTTCTGATATATGAAGCTAGCAAAATTATTAAAATCAGGTAAGTTAGAGTGTGATTAATCTTCCACTTACAAGTTATTTGAGTAGAAAATTATGCTGAAATGCTCAACTAAGATACAAATGTCATATTGAATAATCACTCATATACTTCTGTATTAATTTTTCTTAAAAACTTGTATCCTATACTATAAAACAAAAAATTGTTAAAATTTACTCTAACTATATAGCATAATTTAATGGATTGATGTGGCAAGTTCAATATATTTCAGGCACAAATAAAAATATTTAATGGACAGGTTTTATTTTTCATTTTAAAATACATTATATTAATTGTTAAAGCAATAAATTTGCTGAGTGATTTCTTAGCTGCGTGTTTACTTTTCTACTGCAGTCAAAGCCAAAAGGCTATGATTTTCTCAAACTTTGAAAAGCACCACCAGTCTTTAACAACAGGAGTAACAGGGCTTGGAAATATTTATTGGTTGATCCGACGGAAACTTTTTTCTTTTTTTTTTGAGACAGAGTCTCACTCTATTGCCCAGGCTGGAGTACAGTGGCTCTGCTTACTGCAACCTCCACCTCCCATGTTCAAGCGATTCTCCTGCCTCAGCCTCCTGAGTAGCTGGGATTACAGGAGCTGGGATTACACCACGTCCAGCTAATTTTTGTATTTTCAGTAGAGATGAGGTTTCACCACGTTGGTCAGGCTGGTCTTCACCTCCTGACCTCGTGATCCGCCCACCTCAGCCTCCCAAAGTGCTGGGATTACAGGCGTGAGCCACAGCGCCTGGCCCTAGCAACTTTTAATTCGTATAAAAATACGATTTTATCTCTATTTCATTTCAAACCGAGAAAGCACTTCTAAATGTATAAAAACTCATAAAAACAAAATAAAATTATCAAATATTGCATGTTATATATTTATGATTAGTATGAAAAAGGAAATCGTGGGAGTCGAAAATCATAAAGTTTTAAATAAAAGATTGATGTGTTTCACTAAGAATTCATCAGTATTTACTATGTAGAAAACAAAAAGATAGACTACCAACTAGAAAAAATTATATATCTTTCACAATGTTAAAGGTTTTAATAAAAAATATATAAAGAACTCTTTTAAATAATCAACCAATCAAATAGAAAATAAATGGGCAAAATTTTTAAATAGTGATTTTACAGAAGAGGAAATCTGAATAGCCAACAACTGTCTGGAAACTATACTAAAACATCAACAATGTGGAAAATCAAAAATCAAAAATCAATAAATTACATGCTCCAGTCAAACAAAATGTTTAAGTTCTGGTTACTTCAGAGGTCGGTGAAGATTAATGTAATGGAAATCTCATACATTGCTGGAAAAAAAATCCAAGTTTTATAAACCCATTAAAAGTAATTTACATTTTTTAAAAAATCTAGACATATGCATAAGAAGTAATCTAGTACATGAATGTGAAGGTAGTTCAATAATAAAGTTCACAACAGAAATTGTTTATTACAGCAATAAATGGAATCAACGTGCTTCACAACAAGGAATGAAAAATTTTTTGTTACCTATTAATTATATATATATAATTCCCTTTAAATAATATTCAAAGACATATAAAGCACAATAGCATTTTGTTTAAGGTTACATATTTATGTGAAATATATCTAAAAGCAATTGAAAAATTTACATGAAAGCAAAATTATTACTTCATGAGTACACAGAGAGTGAGATAGGATCATGTACACAGTTGATATAAAATCTTCAGTTTTTTCTCTGTGGGTGTGTGTTTGTGGAGAGAGGTGTATTCATCTGTATTAATTTTATTGTTGTATATTATCCAATATTAATTATTAAATATCCTTTGTAGGTATTAAATATTTAGTTAAATAAAAACAAAACCATCCAAATTAAAAAACAACTTTATTAAAAAGACATTATGGTACATAGCAACAAAATATGATCATCATATCTATATTTGTCCTTTTATATGTTTATTTATTTTAAGCGGTTTTTAGGCACAGCAAACATGGATGACCACTATTATTTCACTTGGATTTCTTGCAACAGGGTATTATGTCAAACTAGAAAAACTAAGTGAATATAAAACAAACCACCTAAATGAAACTTTGTGGAAAATTTAGAATATTTTAGTCTTTCTGATGTCTCACTTCTAAAAATTAAAGTCAATTATTTAATTTTTGAAAAGTAAATGTCCCAGGCAAAGGCAAAAAGTAAATCTGTGCATCATTTAATTCATGTATTGAATGTTTTAAAGAATACTTTCCTAAAGAAACATTTTATTTATGCTATATAGCTATTTTACAGGTTTTTAAAAATTTTTTGCTGTGTACTAGGCACTTGTAACAATGAATGACAACTGTTCATATGATCTTTAATTGTTATAGTGGTATGGTTCACATTAGTAGCATAATGGATAGATACATTAAATTGTGGTTTGCTTATTAAAAGAGGGAAGCTTAGTTTTCTTTAAGAGTAAAAAAAGAGACTTGGGAATTCAGTTAATTCTATAAAGTAGAAATGATTTATAAAGTGATACCTGAGTTGGAAGCAGTATTTAACTAAATAAGAAGTCAAAGAAAAACTATTTTAAGAAGACCGCATAGAAAATTAGAAGGCCTGAAGGTGGGAAACAGCAGTATGTACACTGGGAAAACAGTAATTCGTTTGTGTGGAAAATGAAGCTGAAGGGGATAGTTGCAAGATGACACCATTCATGATACTGAGGAGGTAGTGGCTCAATTAATGTAGGGCTTCAAAAGCCACAATACTGTGTTTAGATTTTTATTCTGAAAGCAATAGGAGGTCTTTGTAGTTCTTAACAATCCCTGCATGATCAAATTAGACTTAATATCACATTGTACATTTAGAGAGGAGGATGGTATGGTAAACACAGAAATAGCGAGTAAGGCACTTTGACTGTAATCCATGCATTCTATCATAGAGTAAACAAAGACAACGCGAAGGGCAGGAGGAATAAAAAAAGATTAGTGAGGAATTTTGAATTTCAGAATTCCAGAACTTGGAGATTAAGTGGATGTGGGGGTGATGAGCAAGAGAAAGCACTCCAAAATGTCATCTTTCTGGCTTTTACAAAGTGAATTGCTCTTACATTCGTTTAGATATATTTCAAAGTAAATGTACCTCAAATATAGCCAATTATTTCTGTACTCTCTTCTATTTCATTTATCAATGTTTCCACTATGATACCTGTATCAAGCCTAATTTGATTACTGAGGCTTTCTAGAAATTTTTGAAATTAGAAAGTGTAAGTCATCAATCTTTGTTTAGTTCAAGATTTTTTGCTGGCAATTCTGAGTTTTTTGAATTTTCGTATAGATTTAGCATCAACTTGTCAATGTCTACAAAAATAACAACTGAGATTTTGAAAAAAAAATGTGTTGAAACTGTAGGTAAATTTAGATCTTATTAACATAATCTACTATGTCTTCTTATCCATGCCCATGGAATATATGTTTATTTATCTAAGTCATCTTTAATTTCTTTCTATGCTGTTTGTAGTATACAGTCTTGCCCATTTTTTTTGTTCAATTTATTTCTAAGTATCATTTTTTAACTTTGATTCTATGAAAATAATGTTTCCATAATTTAATTTTTGGATTGTTTATTGCTAGTTTAAAAAATACACTTCCTTTATTACATTCACATTGCATTCTACAGTCTTATTGAACTTGTAGATAAGTTGTAGTCTTATATTTTCTGTAGGTTCATTAGAATTTTATACATACAAGATCATGTCATCTGTGATTAGAGTTTTACTTCTTGTATTTCAATCGGAATGTCAGATAATACTGACTCTTGAATTCTGCCAGCTGCTCTTCAAACAATTGAGCCTCTAATTAGGTATGTATTTCATCGTAATTTGTATGTCTTCAAGATGGATTCTCTCTTTGTCATTAGAAAATGTCATTCTATCTCCAAGAAACAATTTTTATCTGGAAGTCTACTTCATTCAAGATTAGCATAGCCTTTTGTTACTGTTTGTATGATGTTTTCATCCTGTTTGTCTTTTGAATCTAAAAGTCTCTAATAGCATATAGTACATCATTTTTAAACCATTCTGCCAATCTCTTTCTTTTAGTTGGAATACTTATTCCATTTATATTAATGCATTTACTGAGACAGGACTTTTCAGCTGCCCTATTGATATTTATTTTCTATATATCCAATATATTTTATTACTGCATTCCATCATTACCACATTTTTGTTAAATAGATATTTTCTAGTATATTATTTTAGTACTCTTTCTCTTTATTTTAATTTTAATATTTGTTTTTTATAGTTGTTGCCTTGGGAATTATAATTCATTAATTGATACAAATTGGTTTGAATTAACTCAATTTTAAATTATACAAAAACTTTGCTCCAATATATCTTTATCCCCCATCTTTTTAGCTATTATTACCATATAGATTACATCTTTATGTATTATAAACTCATCAACAGCTTTATAATTATTGCTATATGCAGTTGTCTATTAAGCTACATATCAGGAGAAAAATATTACAAATAAAAAATCTAAACTGTCTTTTAATGTTAACTACATAGTTACTTTCCACAGTATCCTTTATCTTTTTCTCTGGTTTCAAGTTACTATCTTGTGTCTTTTTATTTTAGCATGAAGCCTTTAACATTTATTTTAGGGAAATTTGGCTCAGTACCAATTCTACTAGCTTTGTTTATCTAGCACTATCTTAATTTCTGCTTTAATTTTGAAGAATAATTTTGCCAGATATGAAAGTCTTGGAAGAGTCTTTTTATTATAGTACATTGCATATGTTATGCCACTGCCCTCTTATCTGTATAGTTTCTGGTGAGAAGTCAACTATTAATTGTATTGAGGAGTTCTTATAAAAGATGAATCACTTTTCTCTTGCTGTTTTCCAATTCTCTGTTTGTGTTTGGCATTAGATGTTGAAGCTGAACTTACTTGTATATTTACATCTAGTGATTTGAATAACTATATAAGTAGAAAACATATGCATCAAGAACATACAAAAATGTTAATAGCACCACCATTCCTAATGGCTTCAAACTAGGGCTATTCATGGTATGTCTAATGGTAAACAAAATAGAATGTATATACATATTTTACTAGATATTTTTATTATATATTTGAAACTATATATGTGTGTGTACATATATATCTACATATAAATATATACAGTTGAGATAAATTGAGTAATAAAAAAATCATTAGAAAAGTTGTAACAAGATTTGAGCTTTGAAGAATAAGTAGACACATTTTGTCATGTCCAAATATAAATAAAAATTTAGAAATAATAAAAGCTAGCTTGTAAGCAACTAAAATAGTTTCCTAAAAATTCAGGGAAAAATACTGGTATTTGTTTTAAGATAGACAAAAGATCAGATTTCTTCATAAAAATATTTTAAAAAGTCATATAAAAATAAAGGGTGGGCCAGGTGCAGTGGCTCACACTTGTAATCCCAGCACTTTGGGAGGCCGAGGAGGGCAGATCACCTGCGGTCAGGAGTTCAAGACCAGCCTGGCTAACATGGTGAAACCAAGTTTCAACTAAAAATACAAAAATTCAGCCGGGCTTGGTGGCACACACCTGTAATCCCAGCTACTCCAGAGGCTGAGGCAAGAGAATTGCTTGAACCCAAGAGGCAGAGGTTGCAGAGAGCCTAGATCGCCCCATTGCAGTCCAGCTTAGGCAACAAAAGTGAAACTCTGTCTCAAAAAAAAGAAAAAAAAAAAAAAGAGGTGGAAACCACTGTTAAAGACGTGCTGAAATCCATCTAAAAATAATAGCATAGTAATTAAAAAAAACAATTGACACAACCTCAAAAATTGCCTGGTGTAATTTAATTTTGTATATACAATCTAAATCTAAAAGTTTTATAGTAATTACATATAACAGTACACAATAAGAAATGATGCTTCCAAACAAAAGTTCAATTAAACTTTATTTGCACTAAACTATATATATTAACTTGCAATTTCTGGGACTAATGAATTAAAGAGAATATTTAGATTTTAGAGAAGTGAACATCATGAAATTAGAAGAGTTTATTAATAATGTCTTACTCTCTAAAGATCTAGGTTTTATATACATATATACACACATATATATGTGTAAATAATATAATAGTATTGTATTGTACTCTATAACCAGATAAAAAATTTTGCCATTCTCCAAAACTTTAACATTTAAATAAGGAAACTCTAGAGAATATAAGTGGCATAAAGAACAAGCGTTTTTTTTTCTAAAGGGAGAATACATGTATACTGCATACACATAAAAATTTTCTTTGAGAATATTATGCTATCAGAGCCTACTATCATGCATAGAAAAAGGTGTGCATGCAAAAACATGTTTTAATGAAGAAATAATTTAATTAATTGTGTCAATTTATTTCATTGATGCTTTATAGTTTTCAGTGTACAAATCTTTCACCTCCTCGTGAAATTTATTACTAGTTTTTTTTTTTGAGACGGAGTCTCGCTCTGTCACCCAGCTGCAGTGCAGTGGCGTGATCTCGGCTCACTGCAAGCTCCGCCTCCCGGGTTCACGCCATTCTCCTGCCTCAGCCTCTCCCAGTAGCTGGGACTACAGGCGCCTGCCACCACACCCGGCTAATTTTTTTTTGTATTTTTAGTAGAGACGGGGTTTCACCGTGGTCTCGATCTCCTGACTAGTTTTTTTTAACACTATCATAAGTGAGCTTGTTTTCTTGATTTCCTTCTCATCTGGGTCATTACTTGTATAGAAATGCTACTGATTTTTGTGTGTTGATTTTGTGTCCTGTAACTTTACTGAATTTATTTGTTAGTTCTAAAAGATTTTGTGAGGCCTTTAGGGTTCTCTACATCTAGATATGCCATTTACTAATAAAAACACAGTATTGTGCTGTTTAGCACTTTCTTCATGACCATATATGATAGTAGTCCCTTAAGAATACCATAGAGCTAAAGAAAAACCCTTGTTGCCTAGTAACATTGTAGCCATCATGACATTATAAGTACAAGGCATTATTACTCATTTGTTTGTGGTCTTGCTGATGGAAGCAAATCTAGTGTGCTGCAAGTCATACAAAAATACTGTAATGCCATAATGCACAGTATATAATACTTGGCAATGATCATAAATGACTATGTTACTGTTTATGTATTTACCATACTATACTTTCTATTGTTATTTTAAACTGTATTCCTTTGACTTAGTTAAAAAAATAAGTTAGCAGTATAATAGCCTCAGGCAGGTTCTTCAGGAGGTATTCCAGAAGAAGGCATTATTGTAGAAGATGACAAAGCCATGTGTATTATCCCTGAAGACTTTCTAGTGGGACGAGATACAGAGATGGAAGAGAGAGACATTGTTAATTCTGGCCCTGTGTGGGCCTAGGCTAATGTGTGTGTGTGTTTCTTTGTTTTTAACAAAAAGATTTAGAAGGTAAAAACAAAATAAAGTAATTAAAAATAGTAGAATAAGGATATAAAGAAAATATTTATGTGTAGCTGTACAATGACTTTGTGTTTTAATCTCAGTGTTATTATAAAAGATTTAAAAAGTTAAAGAATTCAAAAGTTTAGAAATTTTAAAAAGGTATAGTAAGCTAAATTCATTAGTAAATATATTTTAAAAATATATTTCATGTATACTAAGTGTACAGTGTTTATGACACAGCACTGTGGTGTAGAGTATTGTTCTAGACCTTCATATTCACTCAGCACTCAACTTCCAGTACTGTAAGTTGCTTTCATGCTGAGTGCCCTATACAGGTGTACTATTTTAAAATCTTTTAGTCCATATTTTCACTGTACCTTTTTAATATTTAGCTATGTTTAGAAACACAAATACTTACCATTGTGTTACAATTGCCTGCAGTATGTAACACAGTAACATGTTTACAGGTTTGTAGCCTGGGAGAAATAGGCTATACCATATAGCTTAGGTGTGCAGTGGGCTATACATTACACTCTATGATGTTCACACATGATGAAATCCCCTAACGACATATATCTCAGAATACATCCCTGTCATTAAGTAAAACATAACTGTAATTTTGCTTTTTTCTTTTCTACTTGATGCCTTTTCTTTTCTGACTGTTCATGCTAGTACTTCTAGTACTATGATAAATAGAAGTGTGGAGATTGCACATCCATGCTTTGTTCTGGACCTGAATGGAAAAACTTTTGGGTGAAATTACCATCTCATAAAAAACATATGCACTGCCATGTTCATTGCAGCATTATTTATAATAAAGAAACAATCTAATTGCCCATGATGGGCAAATGGATACAGAAAATGTGTACATATACACAGTGGAATATTATTGAGTTTTAAATGGATGTACTTGGAGGACATTATGGTAAGAGAAATTAGCCAGAAACAGAAAAAAATATTGCATGATCTCATTGAGAATGAAACAGTAGTTACCAAGGTTAGGGGTGCAGAGGAGGTAGGAAGATGTGTGTCAAAGGATGCAAAACAGCAGATATGTAGGATGAACAATTCTAGAGAGCTAATGTACCACATAAGGACTAAAATTAATAAAATTGTATTAGGATTTTTGTTAAATAAGTAGAGTTTATCTGCTCTAGTCACAAAAAAACTATGAGAGATGATAGGCGTGTTGATCTTCACCATACTATTTTTTTACTATCTATATGGATTCTGTAACATCATGTTGTAAACCTCAAACACAATGTAATTTATTTAAAAAATAAAATAATCCAACAGTTATTTATTTGAGGTAAAACATAAATTAATTGCTATCTGTTTTACATGCTTTCACATGGGAAATACGCAATTTTTCACATCAAGGATAATATCAATGTCTTTCTCTTAATGATGCCTGTTAAGTACAGGTACTAAACATAATAAAAGTGCTTATTTTATGGTGTACCTACCTATTATGAGTTATATCCTGTAAACTCTTTTCTAAATAACACATTATCTTTTCATATAAACCTTATTTTCCCATTTTTTACAAATAAACAAGTTTTAGGGAGGTTAAGAATCTCGCCCAGGGTTTTACCTAATGGCAAGGGCCATGATTAAAATCCAGGTTAATTGTCCTGAATTCAAAGCGCATTATCTCAACCTCTATGTTATAAGTTTTTATAAACCACATTCTACTAAAGATAAGCACTGTTTTATTTCTTTTCAGGAAACATTATAGTTTTTCACACTGTTCCTTTGGAATTACCTGTGTTTTCCAATGATAATGCTAAGTCAAGGATGGCTGTTTTTAAGACTATATATTAATAGATTTCTAAATAGGTCTTGAATTTCTGAATCTTTTTCTATATTAATTAACAGTGGGATGTACTACTCAGAAAATTATTTACTCAGAAAATATTTTTAAGTAGATACTATGTGTTAAAATTGAGTTAAATGCTAATATTCATTGATTTATAACCAATTCCAATTAATATTTTTATTTATGCAATATTTGAGGTTAAAAATCCAACTATAACTTACCTTATATTTTGAAAAATTAGATACAAAGCAGGAAAATCTGTTTCAGCATGTTTGTTTAACATGTGTTCCAAGAGTCTTGAACACTTACAGGAAAATGCAATATAAATTTAAATATTATTTACAATTTCTAGGTTATATTAGTTCACCGTATGCAATAAGAAACATTTCTATTAGAATAATTTTAGAGACAATATAAAGAGCTAGATTTTATGTGTATGTGTTTTAAGTGAGCAAATAGATCATCAGTAACTATCACTATAATGCATAATATAGACTTGCAGCATTCAAAGGAAAATCATCTCTCAACAGCACATTTTCTGCAGCTTCATGCCAGGGTAGAAATAATTTCCTACTGCCCTAGCTCTTGATAGGTGTATAGACAAGATAGAGAGCTAAATTTCTATTCTTCTCTTTTGCTTGTAGTGGTCATTAAATTTCAGTCTTTTAAATTTTAGATATGTGTTTCATCAAAAAATTATATCTCAAGCATATTCAAATTATTTTTAAACAATTTGGGGCAAGACAAAATTGAGAAACCTTATTATAATCATGTGTGTAGAATTTAAGCTCTTGAAAACTGACTTCATAAGTCATTTGTAAGCTTTGTTAATACTGTCCATATGCAGAACCTGTTGGACTTAGTTATTGCCATTTTAATTTTATTTAATGTGATTATACTTAATTTAATTTTATGTGATGTATTAAGTGACCTGCAAGAAAAAGTTGTAGAACTGTTAATGCTATTTATGATAAGCGACCACAATGTTAAGTGCCTATTAGTGGCTTAATAGCTGCTTTAATGATATACTGACATTAAAAAAAAGTAAAATTATCAGTTACTGTCAAAATGAGAATATTTCCAAATATAATTTAAAGAGACAGTGGATTTAGTTTTACTTTAAAAAGATAACAGTGCATTAGCTTTTTAACAGTCTGTATTTTTCTAACACATTCAGTATATGTTAATTCACAGTAGCTCACTGCAAAAAGGTAGTTACTGTGTAATTTTTAAAAATTCAAACTAATCCATATATACAAAATTTGAAATGTTAGAAATTCTGTCAAAGTAATTACTTGAAACACAGGCAGCAAATAAGCTTATGATATCTTAATTAAGAAAATTTTATATTTATATTTATTTTAGAAATTATAAATATTACTATATAGATATAGTAACATAGATTACTTACTCACAGGCTAGGGTTTTTCCTTCCACTCATTTAGAAAACTTAATTCAATCACTACCTATCTTTACTTATATTTGACAAAGATTATTAGGGACATCCTAATCACTTTTGTCAATTTAAAGAATTGACCATCAAAATATAGGGACAGAAGGGGTATTCAAAAACTTTATAAATACATAATAATGAGAATCATTAGAGAAAAAAGGCAGGTCTCATAAAATATTAAATAGAACTGTTTTTATTATTATACTTTAAGTTCTAGGGTACATGTGTACAAGGTGCAGGTTTGTTACATATGTATACATGTGCCATGTTGGTGTGCTGCACCCATTAACTAGTCATTTACATTAGGTATATCTCCTAATGTTATCCCTCCCCCCTCCCTCCACCCCACCACAGGCCCCGGTGTGTGATGTTCCCCTTCCTGTGTCCAGCTGTTCTCATTGTTCAATTCCTACCTATGAATGAGAACATGTGGTGTTTGGTTTTTTGTCCTTGCGATAGTTTGCTGAGAATGATGGTTTCCAGCTTCATCCATGTCCCTACAAAGGACATGAACTCATCCTTTTTTAAGGCTGCCTAGTATTCCATGGTGTATATGTGCCACATTTTCTTAATCCAGTCTATCATTGTTGGGCATTTGGGTTGGTTCCAAGTCTTTGCTATTGTGAATACTGCCACAATAAACATACATGTGCATGTGTCTTTATAGCAGCATGATTTATAATCCTTTGGGTATATATCCAGTAATGGCATGGCTGGGTCAAATGGTATTTCTAGTTCTAGATCCTTGAGGAATTGCCACACTGACTTCCACAATGGTTGCACTAGTTTACAGTCCCACCAACAGTGTAAAAGTGTTCCTATTTCTCCACATCCTCTCTAGCACCTGTTGTTTCCTGACTTTTTTATGATCGCCATTCTAACTGGTGTGAGATGGTGTCTCATTGTGGTTTTGATTTGCATTTCTCTGATGGCCAGTGATGATGAGCACTTTTTCATGTGTCTGTTGGCTGCATAAATGTCTTCTTTTGAGAAGTGTCTGTTCATATCCTTCACTCACTTTTTGATGGGGTTGTTTGTTTTCTTATTGTAAGTTTGTTTGAGTTCTTTGTAGATTCTGGATATTAGCCCTTTGTCAGATGAGTAGATTGCAAAAATTTTCTCCCATTCTGTAGGTTGCCTGTTCACTCTGGTGGTAGTTTCTTTTGCTGTGCAGAAGCTCTTTAGTTTAGTTAGATCCTGTTTGTCAATTTTGGCTTTTGTTGCCATTGCTTTTGGTGTTGTAGACATGAAGTCCTTGCCCGTGCCTATGTCCTGAATGGTATTGCCTAGGTTTTCTTCTAGGGTTTTTATGGTTTTAGGTCTAACATGTAAGTCTTTAATCCATCTTGAATTAATTTTTGTATAAGGTGTAAGGAAGGGATCCAGTTTCAGCTTTCCACATATGGCTAGCCAGTTTTCTCAGCACCATTTATTAAATAGGGAATCCTTTTCCCATTTCTTGTTTTTGTCAGGTTTGTCAAAGATCGGATGGTTCTAGATGTGTGGTATTATTTCTGAGATCTCTGTTCTGTTCCATTGGTCTATATCTCTGTTTTGGTACCAGTACCATGCTGTTTTCATTACTGTAGCCTTGTAGTATAGTTTGAAGTCAGGTAGCGTGATGCCTCCAGCTTTGTTCTTTTTGCTTAGGATTTTCTTGGCAATGCGGGCTCTGTTTTGGTTCCATATGAACTTTAAAGTAGTTTTTTCCACTTCTGTGAAGAAAGTCATTGGTAGCTTGATGGGCATGGCATTGAATCTATAAATTACCTTGGGCGGTATGGCCATTTTCACGATATTGATTGATATTGATTCTTTCTACCCATGAGTATGGAATATTCTTCCATTTGTTTGTGTCCTCTTTTATTTTGTTAAGCAGTGGTTTGTAGTTCTCCTGGAAGAGGTCCTTCACATCCCTTGTAAGTTGGATTCCTAGGTATTTTATTCTCTTTGAAACAATTATGAGTGGGAGTTCACTCATGATTTGGCTCTCTGTTTGTCTGTTATTATTAAGTTTTAAATCAACTTCTTTTTACTGTGTTCTATGCAAAAATGTTTATGGTTTATGTTTTATGAATGAATTATTTTTATAAATATTTATATTTTGTGAAAAAAATTATCAATTTGATACTTTTATTTATATTTTTAAAAATTTTATACAAATGCAGTTATATCTAATTTACATATAAATAGAATTTAAATTCTATACAGCTTTAGAAAACCCAGAATTGAGTTTCATAAACAAAGGTCAATAATAGTTTCAGTAATAATAACAATAAATTTCCAGATAAACGCAGGAATATGGGCTGTCGCAACATAAAATATATACTAACTAATTATCAATGAGAACTGTCTGTATGAGCCTGTCTATTCAGAAAAGGAAAAAAGAAAGGAAAGAAAGAAAAAACAAAGAAACACAAATGCTCAGCTAAACTGGTTGGATGACAGTCTTAACAAATGAAATGGATTGAGCACATTGTTTATACACTGCCTCTGTTTTGACTATTAAAAAAACAAACACCAAAATGTAGTCTTAATGATACAAAGAATAGAAAAGGAGAAAACTACACTCATAATATCAGTTAATTTTTGGAAATTTGAAATGATGGAGTAGTAAAACAATCAGGTACTTTGATATCTACTATAAAAAAGTGATGTAAGCTGTTTCACACTGTAGGACCCAACAAATGTTCAGAAATTGTATGAGGTAGGTACCTCAAAATGCATAGGTGAGAAATGGGATGAATACTAATGAATTTATTCAAAGTCTGTATATAAAGTATTCAGAATTGCAATTCCTCTTTTTTACCTAGGCAGGAGATGGAGGCTTTATTCCCTAAAAATAAAATTGAAACGTACAATATCTGGGCCTGAGGCACATTGCACTCCAGGGGATGAGAAAAGATGCTTGAACTGTGAACAGTGAGGCTTCTCAGAAATCTAAATCTTCTAGCTCCCAGAATGCTACCAGAAAGCTTGTTTCACCACCTCTGTGGCCACTAGCTCTACATTCCTGGCTGAAGTAATAGAGTAAAGCATGCTCTCTAGAGGAACACTTGGCCAAAAGAGTAAAATGGAATATTTAGATGCTACACGTGTTTTCTCAAAACAAAGAGACCAATTCAATTCCCTATATTCCTCCACATTCAACTCCTGCTCCTCCACTGCTCCCAATCAGCTTTTAAGTTTTTCACTCAGTTTTTCATTTAAAGAGTTAAGAATTAATAACAGTTGACCGTTAGACAACATGTGGTCTAGGGATGACCCTTGCACTGTTTAAAATTCACATATAACCGTTGCCTCTCAAAAAACTTAACTACTAATAGCCTGCTGTTGACTGAAAGCTTTAGCAATAACATAAACAGTTGATTAACCAATTCTGTATATTGCATACTGTATTCATACAATAACACAAGCTATAGAAAAGAAAATGTTATTTAAAACTCATAAGATGAAATATATTTAATACTCATTGAGTGGAAATGGATCATTTTAAAGGTCTTTGCCCTTGTTGTCTTCATGTTGAGGAATCTTAGGAGAAGAAAGAAAAGGGGTTTGCCTTGCTATATCTGGAGTGGCAGAGTGAAAGAAAATCTGGATGTAAGTGGACTCACACAGTTCTAACCTATATTGTCCGAGAGTCACCTGCACATGGTAGAAAACTTACCAAGAGGAGGTGGAGCAAGATGGCGAAATAGAAGGCTCCACTGATCATCCCCTCACAAAGACACCGATTTAACAACTATCTACACATAAAAGCACCTTCATAAGAACCAAAAATTACGTGAGCATTCACAGAACCTGGTTTTAACTTCATGTCACTGAAAGAGACACTGAGGAGGTAGAAAAAATAGTCTTGAATTGCTACCACCACTCTATCCCCCAGCAGTGGAGGCTTGGTGCAGAGGGAGAATCTGAGCTACTTGGGAGAGGAAGAGCACAGCAATTGTGAGACAGTGCATTAAATTCAGGGCTGCTGTGTTATAGAAGAAAGCAAAACCGGAATAACTCAGCTAATGCCAGCAGACAGAGGGAGCATTTAGCCCAGTACTAAACAGAGAAGACTCACTCATCCCAGCAGCTGGAACCTGGGTTCCTGCATGCTTCGCTACCACAGGCTAAAGTGCTCTGGGGATCTAAATAACTTTGAAATGCAGTCTAGGCCACAAGGACTGAAACTCCAAAGTTGCAGGAGTGCTGAACAGGGCTCAGAGCTTGGGGACTTTGGGGACATTCAACCTACTGAGACACCAGCTGGGGTAGCTAAGGGAGTGCTGGTGCCACACCTCCCCTAACTCCAGGTTCCACAGCTCATGGCTCCAAAAAGGACCCCTGCCTTCTACTTGAGAAGAAGAGAGGAAATAGAGGGAAAACCTTTGACTTGTATCACAAATACTAGCTCAGTCACATCAGGAAAGGGCATTGGTCAGTCATGAAAGCCCCTGTCTTCTCAGTGAGAAGAAGGGTGAGTTTGAATAGAATGGGAAGCAATTTTGCCTTAAGCAGTTCTCAGCTTGACTTTCCCCTTTAGCTTAGTGATTTTGGGGCCCCAAGATTTATTTTCCTTTCACAGTGTGTATGATCAGAGCATGAACAGATTATTCACAAAAAACAAATCAAATATACGTGTAAAAGATGTTTCTTCATGATTAATCATAAAAAATAATAATTTAACCTGTAATTATGTCAAAATATATATAAGTAGTACTACTTATATTTTATAATATATTATATATGCATAATATAAATGCATATGACTTTTAGACTGTGGAGTTATGGTAGTTTTTTTTTTACTTTAATAAGTAAATATAATTATAATAGAATGTGATCTTTCTGTTAAAACATTAAATTAACTGAGATAACGTATATATTAGTACTACTTATTATTTTACATATATAATATTAAAGTAGAAATACTTATATATATATTAGTAGTAAGAAGCTTTTATAAGGATAAAAAGAAAAACATGTTCTCACATGTTTTTGGTAGAAGCTTTTAAAAAAATTTCTAAGAAGTATTTTATTAATATGTATCAATATGTGATATATATATATTTTGACAAACATTTCTACTTCTAGAATTGCTCTCTAATGAAATAATTTAACATGAGAATAACTTGCAATTTGTAAAATTGAACTCGTAAATCTTCAAATTTATGGTAAATATGAATGTTTATATCTGAATTGTGCAAAATAAGAATAACTGAAAAAACCCAAATAACCACAAACATGGATTTTGTTAAACTATGGTAGACATATAGTATAATGTGGTACTATGAAATTCTTAATGTGATAAAGATATCTTATGTGTTGTTTTAATCCAGTTAACAATTTACATGTATTAAGGTCAATGTAGTTGAAAAATGATCTCATTTTATAACTTTTTTTTTTTTTTTTTTCTGAGACGGTGTCTCTCTCTGTCACCCAGGCTGGGGTACAGTGGCGCGATCTCGGCTCACTGCAACCTCTGCCTCCCGGGTTCAAGTGATTCTCCTGCTTCAGCCTCCTGAGTAGCTGGATTATAGGAGCCTGTCACCACGCCTGGCTACATTTTTGTGTGTGTGTACTTTTAGTAGAGACGGGGTTTCACCATGTTGGCCAGGCTGGTCTGGAACTCGTGACCTCAAGTGATCCACCCCACTTGGCCTCCCAAAGTGCTGGGATTACAGGCGTGAGCCACCTCACCTGGCTGAGAGCTGTTTTTAAGAAACAAGGTTCACTGGGCTGGGCACTGTGGCTCACGCCTGTAATCCCAGCACTTAGGGAAGCCGAGAGGGGTGGATCACGAGGTCGGGAGATCAAGACCATCCTGGCTAACACAGTGAAACCCCTTCTCTACTCAAGATACGAAAAAGCTAGCCGGGCATGGTGGTGGGCGCCTGTAGTCCCAGCTACTCGGGAGGCTGAGGCAGGAGAATGGCGTGAACCCGAGAGGCAGAGCTTGCAGTAAGCCGAGATCATGCCACTGCACTCCAGCCTGGACAACAGAGTGAGACTCTGTCTCAAAAAAAAAAAAAAAGATATGGGGTTCACTGGAACCGCCGAGATCACGCCACTGCACTCCAGCCTGGGCGGCAGGGTAAGACCTTGTCTCGGAAAAAAAAAAAAAAAAAGAACAAGGTTGACTAATGCTTAAACACATCTGTTTTATGTGTCAGAATTTATGACATTTCACGACCAATATGCAAGATAGGAATTATTTTTATATCGAGTATGTTTTTAGATTTTTAATTTTTCTAAATTAAATAGCAGTCTGTTTAATTTAAGGTAGGGACAAACTTTTCTCTAGCATAGATATATGTTTTTGGTATAATGTTTAGTGATAAATTATTAAAAGTATAATCAAATCAAATTTATTTGCAAATCAATATATTGAAAATTTATGGACAAATACATAACCATATTAACAATGACTATCTCACTTTTTAGTATTATGCTTAGTTTTTTTAAGTACCAAACTTTTATTTCCTGTGGTGCATAATTTAGTTGTAGTGGTTAACACTGAGTGTCAACTTGATTGGATTGAATGATACAAAGTATTGATCCTGCATGTGTCTGTGAGGGTGTTGCCAAAAGAAATTCACGTTTGAGTCAGTGGGCTGGGAAAGGCAGACCTACCCTTAATCCGAGTGGGCACAATCTAATTAGGTGCCTGCACGGCCAGAATATAAACAGGCAGAAAAATGTGGAAAGAGAGACAGGCCTAGCCTCCCAGCAAACATCTTTCTCCCATGCTGGATGCTTCCTGCCCTCAAGCATCAAACTCCAATTTCTTCAGCTCTGGAACTAACTTGTTCTCCATGCACCTCGGCCTGCAGACAGCTTATTGTGGGACCTTGTGATTGTGTGAGTTAATACTTAATAAACTCCTCTCTTTCTCTCTCTCACTCTATATATATACACACACACACACATAATTATATATTATATAATGATATATTATACTTATATATAATTATATTTGTAATGTATTATAATGTATTATAATGTATTATATTAATATATGATTATATATAATATAGAAATATATTTTAATTATATGTAAATGTATATTAATATAATTATATGTAATTATACAATATATAATATCTCTTATATAATATATGTAATCTCTATGTATAATATACATATTGTATATATAGTATTCTATTAGTTCTATCCCTCTAGAGAACCCTGACTAATGCAAATTTTCATACCTGGAGTCGTTCTACAGGAACAAAATATTAAGAATGGAGTTCTTTCATTGGTTTTGGGGTTTCTAGAGTTGGTTGCTTAATATGATTAGACCCCAAAATGCTAAGGACTCTACTCTTAATATTATGAAGAGCACTGATAGTCCTTGGCAGAAACTGTTTAGAGAGTTATGCAAAACAAATGCACTTGACACTCCGGATGCACTGTTCATGAGAGGCAAGGAGTTTAGTGACTATACATAATAACTTTGAACATAGTTGGAGAACCAAGAAACATAATGAAGCTGGTCAGTTGCTCCTAAATTCAGTGGACAAAGTGATGAAAGAAAATGATGAACTCAGGGATTCTATCTCCCGCCTTCAGAAGCAGATACTGAGCCTCAAATCTGCTAAGATTGCCCTGAGAGTCGTATCTCCTGTAGAGAAAGAGCTGAAATTGTAGGAAAACAGATACAAGCTCTTATCATGCAAGTGGCTGACCTGCAATGAAAGGTGCATGCATAGCCTCGCCAGGTGTCTACTGTTAAAGTGAGGGTATTACTCGAAAAGAATGAAACCCTGCAACTTGGAATGCAGACATGTGGGAAGACCCTGGTAAAGCTGGGGACACTGAGCTTGTAAACTCTGATAGACCTTTTTTGTCAAAAGAAACAGCTGCCCCAACTCCAGTAGTGGCCACATCCCCTGCCTGACCCATGCTGCCATTAGCCTTTTCACCTTTGTCTGAGGAGGTAAACCCTGCCCTGCCTGAGGCAACAGTGATGGCCTCCCCTGAGGCAGTTGCCAGGGAAGGTAATGTTGATTCTCTTCAGGAGCCACCTCCAACACCCATGCTTGCTTCTAGAACTATAACTAAAGTCCAGGCAGGCCCCTAGAGGTGAAGTTGAGAGTGTGATCCATGAGGGGGCGCACTACGTTAGAAAAGAACTGCTTGAGTTCTCTAATTTATATAAGCAGAAATCTGAAGAAAAGGCATGGGAATGGACATTAAGGGTGTGGGATAATGGTAGAAGGAATACAAAGTTGAATCAGGCTGAATTTATTGATTTGGGGTCACTAAGTAGGGACTCTGAATTTAATATTGCAGCCCAGGGAGTTAACAAAGCTTCTAATAGTTTATTTGCTTGTTGAGCAGAAATATGGATTAAAAGATGGCCCACTGTGAGTCAGCTGAAAATACCTGATCTCCCTTGGTTTAATGTAGAGAAAGGGATCCAAAGGCTTAATGCCTTGTGAAATAGATTTGTGAGGGCAGCACCTGCATCTTTGAAGAGCCCTGTAATTGCTTTTTTCTGTATGTCAGATCTAATGGTAGGAACTGCAGTCACTCAACTAAAAAATGTAAATACAATGGGAATAATTTGATCCCGTGGTGGCAGGAGCCAAGTGGCGGCACTCAACCTTTAAAGGCAAGGTAGGTGTAGCTACTGTAATGGACAAACAGCAGAGACAAAGCAGCAATCAGAATACTCTGACTTGTGTAGAGCTCTGGCATTGGCTAACTAACCATGGGGTTCCTAGAAATGAAACTGATAGGAAGCCTATGCATTTCTGCTTAATTTATACAAGCAGAAAACTTCTAGGTCAAATGGACAGAAAAATAATTAGAATTGTTAAAACAGAGAATCACAGCACCTCAATCAGTCTCCAGACTTGAGCCAGTTTACAGACCCAGAACCCTTTGAGTGAAGGGGAGGTTGGGTCCCCTTGAAGTAGGACACCACTAAATACCAACAATTTTTGCAGTGAATCTTTCTCTCATTCTTCCCCAAGGAGACTACTGTCCTTTTACCAGGGTAATTGTGCATTGGGGAAAGGGAAATAATCAGACATTTTGGAGACTACTGGACTCTGGCTCTGATCTGATATTGATTCCAAGGGATCCAAAACCTAATATGGTCCTCCAGTTAAAGTAGAGGCTTATACAGGTCAGGGAATTAATGGAGTTTTTGCTCAGGTCCCACTTATAGTGGTTCCAGTGGTTCCCTGGACTCATCCTGTAGACATTTTCCCAGTGCCAGAATGCATAATTGGCATAGACATACTTAGCAGTTGGCAGAACCCCGACATTGGCTCCCTGACTTGTATGGTGATGGCTGTTATGGTGGGAAAGGCCAAATGGAAGCCATTAGAGCTGCCTCTACCTAGGAATTTATAAATCAAAAACAATATTGCATCACTGCAGGGATTGTGGAGATTAGTGTGCCACCATCAAGGACTTGAAAGATGCAGAGGTCATGAATCCCACTACATACCCATTCAACTCTCCTATTTTGCCTGTGCAGAAGACAGATGGATCTTGGAGAAGGAGAGTGGAGTCTCGTAAGCTTAACCAAATGGTGACTCCAATTGTAGCTGCAGATGTGGTTTCATTGCTTGAGCAAATTAACACATCTCTTGGTAGCTGGTATGCAGCCATTGAGTTGTCAAATGCCTTTTTCTCCATTCCTGTCTATAAGGCCCACCAGAAACAATTTGCCTTAAGCTGGCAAGGTCAGCAATGTATTTTTACTGTACCACCTCAGTGGTATATAAATTCTCTGGTTTTGTGTCATAATCTTGTTTGGAAACACTTTGATAGATTTTTGCTTCTATGAGATATCACACTGGTTCGTTACATTGATGAAATTATGCTGACTGGGTCCAGTGAGCAAGCAGTAACAAACACACTGGACTTATTGGTGAGACATTTGTGTGCCAGAGGATGGGAAATAAATCCAACTAAAATTTACGGACCTTCTACCTCAGTAAAATTTCTAGGGGTTCAGTGGTGTGGGGTCTGTGGAAATATTCCTTCTAAGGTGAAGGATAGGTTGCTCCATTTGGCCCATCCTACAACCAAGAAAGAGGTACGATTCCTAATGGGCCTATTTGGTTGTGTTACTCTGACCTATTTACTGAGTGACCTGAAAGGCTGACAGTTTTGAGTGGGGTCCAGAATAGGAAAAGGCTCTGCAACAGGTCCAGGCTGCTGTGCAAACTGCTCTACCACTTGGGCCATATGATCCAGCAGATCCAATGGTGCTTAAGATGTCAGTGAAATATAGGTATGCTATTTGGAGCCTTTGGTGGGCCCCCATAGTGAACCACAGCAGAGGCCTCTAGGATTTAGGAACAAGACCCTGCCATCTTCTGCAGATCACTACTCTCATTTTGAAAGTTAGTTTTTGGCCTGTTACTGGGCTTTGGTGGAAACTGAACGTTTGACTATAGGTCATGAAGTCACCATGCGACCTGAACTATCTGTCATAAACTGGGTGCTTTTTGACCCATCTAGCCATAAAGTGGGTTACGTACAGCAGCATTCCATCATCAAATAAAAGTGGTATATACATGATTGGACTCGAGCAGGTCCTGAAGGCACAAGTAAGTTACATAAGGAAGTGGATCGAATGCCCATGGTCTCCACTCCTTCCACCCTGGCCTCTCTCCCCGAGACTGCACCAATGACCTCATGGGTAGTTTCCTATGATACATTGACAGAGGAAGAGAAGACTAGAGCCTGGTTCACAGATGAGTCTGCATGATATTCAGACAACACTCAAAAATGGAGAGCTGAAGCACTACAGTCCCTCTCTAGCACATCCCTGAAGGACAGCAGTGAAGGGAAATCTTCTCAGTGGGAAGAACTTCAAGCAGCACACCTGATTGTTCACTTTGCATGGAAAATAAATGGCCAGATGTCTGATTATATACTGATTAATGGGCTTTGGCCAATGGTTTGGCTGGATGGTCAGGGACCTGGAAGAATGACGATTGGAAAATTGGTGACAAAGAAATTTGGGGAAGAGATATGTGTCTGAACCTCAATGAGTGGTCAAAATTGTGAAGTTATTTGTATCCCATGTGAGTGCTTACCAACAGGTGACCTTAGCAGAGGAGAATTTTAATAATCAAGTGTATAGGATAACCCTTCTGTGGACACCACATAGCCTCTTTTCCCAAGCACCTCTGTCATCACCCAATGGGCCCATGAACAAAGTGGTCATAATGGCAGGGATGGAGGTGACGCATGGACTCAGCAACATGGACTTCCACTCACCAAGTCTCACCTGGCTATGGCCTCTGCTGAGTGCCCAATTTTCCAGCAGCAGAGACCAACACTGAGTCCTTGATATGGCACCATTCTGGTGGCAGGTTGATGATATTGGGCCTCTTCCATCATGGAAAGGGCAGAGGTTTGTCCTCACTGGAACAGACAGTTACTCCAGATATAGGTTTGCCTATCCTGCATGCAAAGCTTCTGACAAGACCACCATCCATGGACTCATAGGATGCCTAATCCACCATCATGGTATTCAACACAGCATTGCCTCTGGCCAAGGCACTCACTTTACAGCTAAAGAAGTGCAGCAGTGGGCTCATGCTCATGGAATTCACTGGTTTTACTATGTTCCCCATCATCTTGAAGCAGCTGGATTGATAGAACAGTAGAATGGCCTTTTGAAGTCACAAATACAATGCCAACTAGGTGACAATACTTTGCAGGGCTGAGACAAAGTTCTCCCGAAGGCCCTGTATGCTCTGAATGAGCATCCAATATATGGTACTGTTTCTCCCATATATAAAGATTCATGGGTCCAAAAATCGAGGTGTGGAAGTGGAAGTGGCACCACTGACCATCACCCGTAGTGATCCACCAGCAAAATTTTTGCTTCCTGTTCCCTCAGCATTACATTCTGCTGGCCTGGAGGTTTTCATTCCAGAGGGGGGAACGTTGCCACCAGGAAACACAACAATGATTCCATTAAACTGGAAGTTAAGATTGCCACCTGGACACTTCCTCCTCCTACCTTTAAATCAACAGGCTAAGAAGTTATTTGGAGTGACTGACCCTAAGTATCAAGATGAAATCGGTTTACTACTCCACAACGGAGGTAAGGAAGAGTATTCATGGAATGCAGGAGATTCATTAGGGCATCTGCTAGTATTACCATGCCCTGTGATTAAAGTCAATGGGAAACTACAACAGCTCAATCCAAGTAGGACTACAAATGACCCAGACCCTTCAGGAATGAAGATTTGGGTTACTCCACCAGGAAAAACACCACAACCTGCTGAGGTGCTTGCTGAAGGCAAAGGGAATACAGAATGAGTAGTAGAAGAAGGTAGTCATCAGTAGCAGCTACAGCCATGTGACTAGCTGCAGGAACAAGTACTGTAATTGTCATAAGTATTTCCTCCTTCTTTTGTGAAAAATATGTTTGTGCATGTATACACTTGTACTTAAAAAAATCTTCATTTTATTTCCTTTCTCCTTTATCATATGAAATAAGATTTATTGACTTCACATAAGCATTTAAGTATTGTTAACTTCATGTAGTAGTATTTGGGTTGGAAATCGGTGTGTCCCGGTTGTATGAATGATAGTTGTATTATGTTAGGCATAATTATGACCTTTGTATTATAAGGGGGGCATGGTAGGCCAGGGTCGTCTTGGGAAATGCAACATTTGGGCGCAAAGGCAAGAGTGCCTGTCTCACCTTGGTCTGTGGGCACAGGCCTGGGGATGGAGCCCTCACCAGGGACCCACCTTTCTCTTCCAGCACTTGTCTGTCCCACTTCCATATCACCAGATAGATGTCCACGGTTCTTTTTTCAAATTTTAGAATAAATGTATATTTTATAACATTACATAAAGCTAGAGATATGTGAAATTGTTTTTTTTTTTTAAAAAAAAAAACTAGAATTTGGGGTCTCAAATATCAGAAAACCTATTGGGTTAGAATACAGTAACCTAATAAGTAGAACATTGGTGTCACTGGGAGTTGTTTATTATTTATTTTATACTATCTTTATCAAACCTCACATGTCTTCCCCAGAGAGCATGATTTAAAATGCCCAGGTAGTTTGCGATGTTTAAAGAATCAGAATATTCAAGATAGATCCCAGCAAATCATATTTCAATAATCTTTGAGATATTTGGTTTTTCATAAGTAAGCCTGAGAATCCATGGTTTAAATACCTTAGTAAGGTATTTGCTATTAGCTAATTTCAAATACTCCAGAGGAGGTAAGAGCTATTTTTCTAATTTTTTCATTGATTTATCTTCAATGAATGTCAGCCCCTAGTGAGTTTCTGAGAGTGCATTCTTCCTGTGGTATCCACTCCTCTTTTCTCTTTTTCCTGCTTTCCCTCAGTTTGGTTATTGGCTTTAAAGAGGAGAAAAGAAGCAAGCTTTTACCTTAGGCCATCTTAAGATAGCCTTTTATGAATGATTGAAGACTTACAAGAATAATAGTAATATTGCTGCAATCAGATAATGCAAGATTTATATACTACTCTGTGTAAGAGTCACAATGATATATAACATGGCTACTGTAATTGAAGAGCATAAATATAAAGTTCTGGGAATGAGTTTAATTTGATCACATAATTCTAAATGATGCACATTAATAATTAATGTATTATACTTAAATATAATTTGGGTTATATAAATTCCCACAAAAATGTCATATTAAATGATCATGATTAGCATAAACTTGATAAACATAAAATCAATTATTGTCAAACCATTATTTTAAAATTACTCATGATGTATAAATAATGCATAAAGTATGTCAAAAATTAATAAATATTTTTAAATAACTGTTCCTTGGTATGGTAAAGTAGTTGCACAAAAAATCAGAATAATTCTTGCTTCATTTTATAGTACGACTTCACAGATTCTCTTATCAAGAAATTGGGACTTATTTGCTCACTACTTGAGACTGGGCTGGCTCTATGATTTGTTTTGTCCAATGGAATGCTGCAAAACTGATTCTGTAAATTTCTAGGCTTTGTGACTTCTTTTCTCACCCTTATTAAATGTTTGTCTGAAATCAACATTTAAAGACTGTTATTCTATTGTACAGAAGGCTGAAAATACCTGTGGAGCAATTGGCAATGGCCAGAAGAGTTACTGCAGTATATTTGACCACCCAGTCACAGTTGAGTCACAGATGGTTGCACCTGCCTGGGTTACCCCAGCAGAGAAAACCGGAAGAGGTGTTCAGCTGAGCCCAGTCAAATTGCTGAAACTCCTGAGCAAATAATAGGATTATTGTTTTCAATCAATAAATTTCAAGGTAGTTTCATATTTAGCAATGTAAACAGATTGACTTGGGTGAAATTTTAAAATTATACTATTTCATATTTAGATTTATTTTTCATAAGCACCATAAACATTTTAGATATAGTGAGGGAATATCAGACAAAAATATCAGATAATACAATGCACTGTTTAGAATAAAAAATAATATTTTGGAGCCAGTACTGTGTGCTAAGATATTACTAAAGGATGTGTTTTATGTTTATGCTGAATAATCCCATATAATATGACATAGATATATAGGTATAATTATATATATGTAAGCTACATCTACTTTACACATATGAAAGGAACACAGAGTAAAGATGAATAACTTAATCACTGACATATGAGCAGAATTGAAAAGCAAGCCTGACTGTGTCTGAATTCACAGGATATCTTTTTTCAATAGAGCATAGTAAAAATTCATAAAATATAATTTCAAGAGCATAGTAAAAATCCATTAATGTCATATTTTTCCATTGTGTAGCTTTAAATACAGATAATTTTTATGAAGCTAGTCAATCAATATATATTAAACTTTACCATATATTAGACATTTGGTTAGATCTTGTGATTTAATTGTGAACAACATAGAAATACTATCAGCGTCTAATAGGGATTCCATTTGAGTGCTTAGAAAACATTGATTAGTCATCAAATTAAAATAGTCTTAACAATGATTATGATTTTTAATTACATACTTGCATTTAGAGACATAATTTCAATTGCATATCAAGAAAAGCTGCTATGAAGGTGCTATGATGTGAAAACTGTTGTTGAAACTTTATCCTCAATGTGGCAGTATGGAAAAATAGGTATATTAAGAGGTGATAGGATCATGAAGACTTTGCCTTCATGAATAGATTGATCCATTCATAGATTATGGATTAATGGGTTATCATGGGAGGGGAACTGGTAGTTTTAAAAGAACAGGAAAAGAAACCTGAGCCAGAACATTAGTACACACAGCCCCCTTGAGATATGAGGCCCTCCACCACCACCAGCAAGAAGATTCTTATCAGATGTGGGCCTTTCAACCTTGGACTTCTCCGCCTTCATAGTCTTAAGAAATAAATCTCTTTTCTTTACAACTTGCCCAGTTGCAGGGCAAGCAACAGAAAGCAGACTAAGAAGTGGTAACATTTTAGGCATGAAGAGTGATCACCTATTAAGTAGAGGAATCATTAAAGGAAGAACATTTCAGGAAGAAAAAACTAGAAGTTTCATGCAACCAAGTTAAAAAAAAGATTGATACTCTCAAGAAACTGAAAGTCACTAAGAATGATAGACTATGAAAAAAAGAGAAAGAAAAGCTAGAAAGAGAGCTGGGGAAGTATGCAGAAGCCAGACATTGTAGGGCCTTGAAGGACACAGTAAAAATTATGTGTTTTCTAAGGATTACTGACAATCAACAATGAGCTTTAAACAGTGTAATAAACAATTATGTTTTCTAGGCAGATTTTTTTTTTTTCTTTCTGTTCCTGGATCCACTGTCTGAATGGAGGAAAGTCTGGCTAGAAGAAACAAGCGCCAAAATAAAAATAATTTGTTTCGTAAGCACTGAAATAGTTATTATCATAGATACCCCTTTTTACTGACATGAAAAACTTTTCAGATAATATACTTAGTTTTGTTTTTGCATGATCTTTCATTTTACACATCTATAACATTACTACATTTTGGCAATTTATCTTCAAGGTGATTGTAACAATTTATACGTTTTCCAACAGTACTTGTGTTATCGTTGTTTCAAATTCCTTTCAAGAGTATAATTTTTTTTTGTTTTGTTTTTTGTTTTGTTTTTTTTTGTTTTTTTTTGACGGAGTCTCGCTCTGTCACCCAGGCTGGAGTGCAGTGGCGCAATCTCGGCTCACTGCAAGCTCCGCCCCCCGGGTTCACGCCATTCTCCTGCCTCAGCCTCTGGAGTCGCTGGGACTACAGGCTCCCGCCACCACGCCCGGCTAATTTTGTTTTTGCATTTTTAGTAGAGAAGGGGTTTCACCATGTTAGCCAGGATGGTCTCAATCTCCTGACCTCGTGATCCGCCCGCCTCGGCCTCCCAAAGTGCTGAGATTACAGGCATGAGCCACCGCGCCCGGCCGAGAAGTTTTTAATTTGTGATCTTACATGAATTAAATATCAATTCATTTTTTAACATTGTATTGCGAATCTCAATATTGTATTGACTATACAGGTAGCCCTTTCTCTATAAAAACATTTTCATCAAAAAGTTTTAATGTGGTTTTTTTTGACACTTAGCATTTAATCTGCTTAGAATCAACTTTTTTTGTGCATTATGAGGCAGAATAAAATTTTATTTACTGTTTTCTACATTGGTAGCCAATTTCCCCATAATTTAGGTCATCTTTTCTTCCCTGTGTTAATACTGCTGTGATGATAAATTGCCAAAAATCTTAGTGGTATAAAACAGCACATATTTATTATCTAACAGGTCTATACTATAGGTCAGAAGATTTATACACATCTGACCAGACTAAAAGAAAATTGGTGATCTGCTGCATTCTTTCTGGAAGCTCTAAGGCAATTGTTCTTTGTTCTCTGCTGTGGTTAGTAGAGCTCTGTTCTTTGCAGCTATGGGACCAAGGTTTCTGTCTTCCTCCTGGTTCTGAACTGAAGGTAGTTTCCACTTCTAGAGACAGCTGCATTGATTGGCTTATGACTACCTTTCTCCACCTTCAAAGCCAGACACATAGGGTCAAGTCCTTCTCATGTTATATCTTTCTCCCTGGGAAAGATTCTTCACTTTTAAGGACTGATGGGATTAGATGTAATCCATCAGGATGATGCAGGACAATTTTCCCATCTCAAGACTTGTGACTTTCAGCACATCTGCAACGTCATTTTGGCCATGTAAGATAACATATTCACAGGTCCCAGGGATGAGAGAATGAACATCTTTGAGTAGCCATAATTCAGCCTGCCATACCCTTCTGATGGCTTTAAATGAAACCTGTGTGTTATACATAACTTTTTAATATGTGAGTTGACCTCTCAGGCATTCTATTCCCTTATAGCTGAGAATTTCCTCAAATTGATGAAAAAGCTTAACTCACAAATTGAAAAAGGAACACAGGCCAGGCGCAGTGGCTCACGCCTGTAATCCCAGCACCTTGGGAGGCCAAGGGCCAAGGCAGGCAGATCACGAGGTCAGGAGATCGAGACCATCCTGGCTAACACAGTGAAACTCCGTCTCTACTAAAAATGCAAAAAATAAAATAAAAATAAAAATAAAAAATTAGCAGACACCTGTAGTCTCAGCTACTTGGGAGACTGAGGCAGGAGAATGGCATGAACCCGGGAGGCAGAGCTTGCAGTGAGCCGAGATTGCGCCACTGCACTCCAGCCTGGGTGACAGAGTGAGATTCCGTCTCGGGGAAAAAAAGAAAAAAACAAAACAAAACAAAAGTAAAAGGAACACAAACCCCAAGTAGGATAAATACAAGTTAAATCATCCCTTAGTAAATCATAGCAAAACTACTGAAAAGCAGAGATAAATAAAATAATCTTAAAAGCATTCAAAATAGACACTTTAAAGACACACTAATAAAGATGATGGCTGACACAAAAAATAGATGTCATAGGTAATGGTGTGATATTATTAAAATGCTAAAAGGCAAACCAACAACACAGACAAAACACACCAAACTAAAATTTTATACTTGATATTTTTCCCAAAAATACAAAAAAAAAGACATTTTATGCAAGCCAATATTGAAAGAACTGTCACAAGAACTGCCTTACAAAAAAAAAAAAAAACTAAAGTGCTTTTTTTAAAACGTGATAATCCTACTTGAATTATAAATCTACAAGAATGAATGAAGAACTTTGGAAAAGGTGAATATGAAAATAGTCAAGGACAATCAAAAGAGGGTTATGTGCAACAACAAATCTTGCTTTTGATCCTCTAGACATTATTTCCATTTACTATGTTCTTGGTGATCATGAAGCTTGTTATCCATTTCATAAATCAGAAGGAACTGAGCATGTTTCAAAGGACAGTGAGGCTGTTCGGCTAAACCTAATCTAATTCTAAACTTTTTCAGCTTTTCAAATTGCATTTTCTGCATCTTGGGGAGAATCAAGTGAACAAAAATTGCCATGGGTTTTGGTAATGAGGCCCCAGGAGACCCCACTAAGGTCCCAAAGTGCAACCCCTGCTTCTCTTGCTTCTGCCTCCTCCACGTTGTATGTTTTGAGGACTCTCTTGTTTTCCTCCTCGAGCCTATCCTTGCTCCTATTGCTTCTCTCACTTGCTTCTTTCTGACATGGCCACTTTCTTACTTCCCCAGCAATTGCTTCCTAAAAGTGCATACTATTATCATCCATTGTCACGCTACAGAGAGATGGCTTCCTTCCAGTACTCTGTGCTCTGGACTCACGGCATCATCCTGAATAGTCTTGTGTCCTAGTGAGCTGGAGTTACTATAACAAAATACCTTAGACTGGGCAATTCATAACCATGGAAATGTGTTGCTCACAGTGGAGGCCGAAGAGTCCAAGACCAAGATACCAGCAGATTCAGCATCTAGTGAGAGCCCCCTGCTTCACAGATTGTGACTTGTTACTGTGTTCTCACATGGCAGAAGAGACAGAAAGAGCAAATAGCCTCCCTCAAGCCCTCTTACAAGGGCTAAGCTAGTTCATGAAGGTGGAGGCCTCATGACCTAATCACCTCATAAATGGCCCCAGTTCTTAATACCGTCACTTTGGGAGTTAAGTTTTAATGTATGAATTTTTGAGGGACACAAATACTCAGACTATAACGTCTGGCTTTTTGGCCAGATACTCTTTACTATCTGCCCCATCCTTTGTCTTGAGATGCTCATACACTAGGCTAGAAAACATGAAAGAAACATGACCCCATGACCGAGGTGCACAACAAGCAACATTCTCCTCTGACCACTAGCCAGTGTTCCCAAATAGATGTTTCTGCAAGCTAACTCCTACCTTTGGTGTATTTCTGCCCAGCTAGGTTATGTCTTGCAGGTGTGTGGGGCAACAGTTGCTCATTAGAATGGTTGATTGTACTGTCTGAAAAGCCCAACATTGAATCCAAAACTTCTTTTTGATGCATTTTCTTTAGTTTATCTTCATGTCAAATAGAGTCCCAAAAGACTTTTTGGATAGCTCTGTTGCTGGGAGGTGACTCCATCACCACTCATACCTCACTTGCCCCTCTGTCAAGAACACTCTCAATATTTCACGGCATCACTCTTAATACTTTACCACTTAGTGACTCTGCCTTACCTCAGCTGTCATGGCTGGAGGACAGCCTTGCCTGCGAATGCCCTTGCATATTTTTTATGATTTGCTCCCAGACCACCATCTACCTGTTTTTCTCTTTTAACTTCTTAACAGTCACTCCATATTTGTTAATATGAGAATTCCCCAGAAGACTACCAAGAACTTAAATGTAGGGAATCTTTGCTTGTCTGCATTGGTGTGATGCAGGACATCAAGACAGCCACAAAAAATATTTGTTGAATAAGAAGATAGGAACATTTGGAACAAAGACGACAATGACAATATATTAACAATAATTGTTTCTGGGTGATGGTTACATGTTTAACTGTTATTAATTTGTTGTTTATCTGTATTTACTATATATACTTACTTAAATCTATATATAGTATGCATATCATTTCAAATATAAGAAAATAAAAAGTGTTCTCATGACTGTAATATTTTACTATAGGTTATCTTAAATTAGTCACTTTTTTTATATTATGCCTTGTTTTGTAAATAGCACAAACTGGTGTATTTTTACCTTTCCGGAATCTATTTTATATTCTTAGTTTCTTGACACGAGATTATTTTTCTCATGTTAACTCAATGGCTTATTAAATTTATAATGTATCCTTACAGTTACATAAGCAGTCGGATACTCCTTTCAAATGAATAACGAAAGAGCATGACTTGGGCTTATCCTACTTTGCCAATTTATGTTGTTTTTTTTTTTTATTTTTTTACATACAGGTGTTAAAATGCCATAACATTTTTCAATTTTCACATAGTTTGAATTGACATTTTCCTCATATGAAAAGATGTATAAAAAGGTATTAAAATGAATCTGGTTACTAAATTGACTTTTCTGATAATTATATGAGTTGGCATTTGTAAGCCTAATTCTCCCAAATGTGTGGGTTTTTTAATTTAAATGTCAGCAAAAGTAGTGTCCTATGCAACTATTAAAGCCTAGAATAAAGATAGATATTTAAAAAGAGGTTTTTCACTACTGAATAGACAATGTATTCAGATCATTAATAATTATATTAAAAAGCATACAGGGTTTCACATTTATAAATATAAAATTATAAACCCATTAAACACATGTATACACTACCAACAAATTATAGAGCTTGTAGGGTTCTTCTAACAAATTAATGCTTGCTAATTACAATGTTTATTTATGCTTATGTTATATTGATAAGGGAGTATATAGATGTCCTTTTGAGATATTGAGAGATGCATTATTGGCTCTAATTACAGGAAGTCAAAATTGCAAGTAGAGAGAAAAGAATCATAAATTAAGATAAAATTATGTGTTTGGAGTTAGAAAGGCAGGAAAGAAAGGCAAGAGATTTGGTTGGAACTGTAGGAGACTAGAGAATCATCAACCGCAGTAATGCTGTTGGCACTTGTAATACCTGACTGAAATATGAGCTCTTCTATTCAGGTGGTTCTTGTTTCACAGGTTAAGTATCATTACATTGGGAAATAGGGCTGCCCTGTTCTAAAGATGATCATTTAAGAATATTTGCTAAAATTATGAGTTTAAAATTAGAAGTTGTTTGTTTGAAATTAATAATAATAATTGCAACAGTTAAAGGTAACGAAATATTCTAACTTTAAAAAGCTAATATATAATATTGGAAGTCGCTAAAAACACTTGGAACTGTATATTTTTAGAGCCATGTCTTTTGTTCTTCGAATATGGACGTACCCTTGGTGGAAAGTGTCACACTTACTTTGCTTCTGTCAGTCAAACGAAATCTGTAACATTTCAGGGTTTTAAGAATTATACACTAAATCTTGAATAGAAAAAGGTGATATTATTAATGGGTATTCATAAGATTTTCAGTATGATAATTTTCTCATTCACATTAACTAATATGAAGCCATGGTCTAACAGAAGTATATATGAACTTTTTGTTTTATTTTTATTTTTAAAACACAGATTCTTTGTTAGTATGAAACATTCAGTCTTACATGTAGAATCCTTCATTTTTCTTAATATATTTAAAATCATTTCTGAAAATAAATATGACTTTCAAAAAGCTTTAAATGTAATTACTTCCCTTTAGTGAGGAAAGGTATTTTTAAGTTTAGTTTATTTTCTGCAGATATATTCAAAATACGAACTAAATATTAAATCTCTGAATTTACCAGTGAAAATTCATATGCTTCAAGTAAAATCTGTGTAGTTCAGATTCCGGTATAATACAGATTTGCATTTTAAACTATGTAAGATATTTAAAATAAATATCACTTGTAAAGTCAGTTTTAAATTGATAAATAATATGAAAATACCACTTCATACCATTTATTTATTTTGTTATGACTACATTATTTTGCATTCACCTTTATTCCAAAGAATTCCTATGAGAGTTCTAAGATGTTTTGTTAAGAAAACAAATAACAACAACAAAAAAAAGCTAGAGGAAACAATAGAGATATAGGTTGTGGAGAATCTCTTAAGTTCAGATATAAATTAAAATGTTATTTTAAAAAACAGAAAGAGCTAAAATTTAGAAGCATAAGTCCAACCAAGTGCCATTCAGTATCTCTGGAACTGTTTAAGGTTTGGAGGTCATTTTCTGAATTAGGTTGGGTTGGGCTCAGTGATAAATCTTCTGTTGGCTGCAGATTCTGGAGTTAGGTAGGAATCACTTAAGAGATAGTAGGCAGGGTCGAATTGTAAAATAGCAAGCAAACAAACCAGTAAAAAAAAAATCAAACAATGAGATAGAACAAATAGAAATGAAATAGAATGTAGGAAGCTACTTCTGGAAAGATATACTAACGATTCACGTGGATGGTTTTTGTTAGGTCTTCTGACTTCACTTTGGGGAGAAAAAAAAGCTGTAGAGTAGCTGTGCTGCTTCAGAAATACTTCCCTTAAGCTGCTACCTATGGGTGGAAAATATCTAGAGTACCTCTGTGATTTCTAAAAGGAAACATTAACCCTTTTCGCCAAAGGTCTCCCACTGTTTTTGTTACCAGGGACCGGTTTTGTGGAAGAATATTTTTCCATGGACCAGGCTGTGGGGAGAGGATGGTTTTGGGATGATTCAAGTGTATTACATTGATTGTGCATTTTGTTTCTATTATTATTACATTATAATATGTAATCAAATAATTATACAACTCATAATAATGTAGAATCAGTGGGAGCCTGATTCTATATTGTGTTTTTACAACTGGACGGTCCCATCTAGACAGAGGTAATAAGAGTCAGTGACAGATCATCAGGGATTAGATTCTCATAAGGAAAACACAACCTAAATCCTCCACATGCAGTTCACAATAGGCTTCATGCTCCTCTGAGAATCTAATGCAGCCTCTGATCTGACAGGAGGTGAAGCTCAGTTGGTAATGCCAGAGATGGGGAGCAGCTGTAAATACAGATGAGGTTTTGCTCGCTCGCCTGTCACTCAACCTTCTGCTGTGCCACCTGGTTCCTGTGGCCTGGGGTTGGGGACCCCTGCTTTAGACCAGACACTGGAGCTGGCTCTCGAATCTCTTTGGCCCAGTTCTATAGTATGTTGATGTTCCCTGATATGGTTTCAAGTAACTAGTTCTTAAGATACCAACATAAGTATGATTTATTTCTTAGAGACTGGTACATCAGGTTTAGAGATTGATAAACTGAAAATATTTCTTCTGTGAAAGATAATAGTGAGTAAATAAAAAAGCAAGGTGCAGATGGGAGAAAATATTTGCAAATAACATGTCCCACAGTGTTATGTATCGAGAATAGATAACAGACCCTCACAACTCAACAATAAGAAAACAAACCACTCGATTAAAAAATAAGCCAAACAAATGGACAGATGTTTCACCAGAGGATATAAGTATGGTACATAAGCACATGAAAAGGCATTCAACGTCATTAGTCATTATAAAGATAAAACATTAAACACAAGAAACAAATGAAAAAACCTAATGAGATATTATTACATGCAAAAAAACTTTAATGAGTTATTGTTACATGCTTAATTACATGGATGGATAAAAATAATGCTGAGAATGCTAAGCAGTGAGGATGGTGTAAAAATCTTTTGGACACAGTTAAAGCAATATTAAAAGCAAAATTTATAGCACTAAATGCCCACATCAGAAAGCTGAAAGGATCTCAAATTCACACCGTGACATCAAAATTTAAAGAACTAGAGAAGCAAGAGCAAACAAATTCAGAAGCTAGCAGAAGACAAGAAATAACAATGATCAGAACAGAACTCAAGGGGCTAGAGAAACAAAAATCCATCAAAAATCAATGAAAAAATTAACAAAATAGATAGACCACTAGCTAGACTAATAAAGAAGAAAAGAGAGAAGAATCAAATAGACACAATAAAATATGATAAAGGGGATATCACCACTGAGCCCACAGAAATACAAACTACCATCAGAGAATACTATAAACACCTCTACCAAATAAACTAGAAAATCTAGCGGATATTGTCAAATTCCTGGACACATACACCCTCCCAAGACTAAACCAAGAAGGAGTCGAATCTCTGAATAGTTCAATAACAAGTTCTGAAATTTAGGCAGTAATTAAGAGCCTAGCAAAAAAAAAAAAAAAAAAAAAGCCCAGGACCAGATGGATTTACAGCCAAATTCTACCAGAGGTACAAAGAGGAGCTGGTACCATTCCTTCTGAAACTTCCAACAATTGAAAAGGAGGAACTCCTCCCTAACTCTGTGAAGCCAGCATCATACTGATACCAAAATCTTGCAGAGACACAACAAAAAAAGGAAACTTCAGGCCAATATCCTTGATGAACATTGCTGCAAAAATCCTCAATAAAATACTGGCAAGCCAAACCCAGCAACACATGAAAAAGCTTATCCACCAAGATCGAGTCAGCTTCATCCCTGGGATGCAAAGCTGGTTTAACTTACACAAATCAATAAATGTAATCCATGACATTAACAGAACCAATGACAAAAACCACATGATTATTTCAATAGATGCAGAGGAGGCCGTTGATAAACTTCAACATTCCTTCATGTTAAAAAGTCTCATATTGAGAGTATTGGTGGAACATATCTCAAAATAATAAGAGCTATTTATGACAAACCCATAGCCAATATCATACTGAATGGGAAAACCCTGGAGGCATTCCCTTTGAAAACCAGCCCAAGACAAGTATGTCCTCTCTCACTACTTCTATTCAACACAGTATTGGAAGTTCTGCCCAGGGCAATCAGGCAAGAGAAGGAAATAAAGAGTATTCAAATAGGAAAAGAGGAAGTCAAATTGTCTGTATTTGCAAATGTCATGATTGTGTATTTAGAAAACCCCATCTCTCAGCCCAAAAATTCCTTAAGCTGATAAGCAGTTTCAGCAAAGTCTCAGGATACAAAATCAATATGCAAAAATCACAGGCATACCTTTACAACAACAATAGACAAGTAGAGAGCCAAAACATGAATGAACTCCCATTCACAAATGCTACAAAGAGAATAGAATACCTAGGATTATAACTTACAAGGGATGTGAAGGACCTCTTCAAGGAGAACTACAAACCACTGCTTAAGGAAATAAGAGAGGACACAAACAAATGGACACTTCTCAAAAGAAGACATTTATGCAGCCAAAAAACATGAAAAAAAGCTCACCATCACTATCATTAGAGATATGCAAATCAACACCACAATGATATACCATCTCATGCCAGTCAGAATGGCGATTATTAAAAAGTCAGGAAACAACAGATTCTGGCAAGGCTGTGCAGAAATAAAAACACTTTTACACTGTTGGTGGGAATGTAAATTAGTTCCACCATTGTGGAAGACAGTATGGTGATTCCTCAAGGATCTAGAACCAGAAATACCATTTGACCCAGCAATCTCATTACTGGGTATATAACCTAAGCAATATAAATTATTCTACTATAAAGACACATGCATACATATGTTTACTGCAGCACTATTTACAATAGCAAAGACATGGAACGAACCCAAATGTCCATCAATGATAGACTGGATAAAGAAAATGTGGTAGATACACAGCATGGAATACTATGCAGCCATATAAAAGAATGAGCTCTATAGCAGCATGATTTATAGTCCTTTGGGTATATACCCAGTAATGGGATGGCTGGGTCAAATGGTATTTCTAGTTCTAGATCCCTGAGGAATCGCCACACTGACTTCCACAATGGTTGAACTAGTTTACAGTCCCACCAACAGTGTAAAAGTGTTCCTATTTCTCCACATCCTCTCCAGCACCTGTTGTTTCCTGATTTTTTAATGATGGCCATTCTAACTGGTGTGAGATGGTATCTCACTGTGGTTTTGATTTGCATTTCTCTGATGGCCAGTGATGATGAGCATTTCTTCATGTGTTTTCTGGCTGCATAAATGTCTTCTTTTGAGAAGTGTCTGTTCATGTCCTTTGCCCACTTTTTGATGGGGTTGTTTGTTTTTTTCTTGTAAATTTGTTTGAGTTCATTGTAAATTCTGGATATTATCCCTTTGTCAGATGAGTAGGTTGCAAAAATTTTCTCCCATTCTGTAGGTTGCCTGTTCACTCTGATGGAAGTTTCTTTTGCTGTGCAGAAGCTCTTTATTTTAATGAGATCCCATTTGTCACACACGTATGTTTATTGCGGCACTATTCACAATAGCAAAGACTTGGACCCAACCCAAATGTCCAACAACAATAGACTGGATTAAGAAAATGTGGCACATATACACCATGGAATACTATTCAGCCATAAAAAATGATGAGTTCGTGTCCTTTGTAGGGACATGGATGAAACTGGAAAACATCATTCTCAGTAAACTATCGCAAGGACAAAAAACCAAACACCGCATGTTCTCACTCATAGGTGGGAATTGAACAATGAGAACTCATGGACACAGGAAGGGGAACATCACATTCCGGGTACTGTTGTGGGGTGGGGGGTGGGGGGGCGGGGACAGCATTAGGAGATATACCTAATGCTAAATGACGAGCTAATGGGTGCAGGAAATCAACATGGCACATGGATACATATGTAACAAACCTGCACATTGTGCACATGTACCCTAAAACCTAAAGTATAATAAAAAAAAAAAAGAAAAAAAAAAAGAATGAGCTCATGTCATTTGCAGGGACATGGATGAAGCTGGAAGCCATCATCCCCTGCAAACTAACACAAGAGCAGAAAACCAAACACTGCATGTTCTCCTTCATAAGTGGGAGTTGAATAATGAGAACGCATGGAAACAGGGATGGGAACATCACACACCGGGACCCGTCAGGTGATGGGGGCAAGGTGAGGGAGAGCATTAGGACAAATACCTAATGTGTACGGGGCTTAAAACCTAGATGATGGGTTGATAGCTACAGCAGACCACCATGGCACATGTATACCTATGTAACAAGCCTGCATGTTCTGCACATCTATCCCAGAACTTACAAAATTAAAAATAAAAATAAATAAAAGAAAAAGAATGTAACAAATTTTTATATTAATCTTTTATAAATGTCAATATTTTCCTAATATTGACCTGAGGTCTAAAATTTGCTTTCTTTGTGACAAGTGAACCATTCCATGAAAGTGCTTAAATGAAGTAAAATTGCTGAAATCAGGACTAGTAAGTGCCTTTCTTGAGCTGTTTATATTGAGCTTTTCTAAAATCCTCGAAGCAATTTAAATCTAAAAATAGTCTAAATTATTCAGATCTTTAATAATGTGCAAATACAATTCCATCCTTTCTAAGCTCTAGGTATGTGATAATTCCTACCATTTTTCATTAAAGGCTGTTGGATTTTGAACATTTAGAATTCTAATCTCATTTCCACAAAGAGATGAAATGGCATTAAAATTAACCTCAAAGGAGATCACACTTTTCATCTGCTTAAAGGAAGGACTGTGCTCTAGGAGCCTTTGACAGGAGGAGACGGGGAAGAGAGAAATACGACATTATGTCACTAGGAAGATGTTTCTGGTCAAGATGCTGGGCATCTGCACTACAAAATATAAAAAGAAAACAGAACAGAATGTTTATAAAAACATTCTTCTACATTAAAAATTATAGGTTGTTTTTCCAGTTTGTCTGTAGGAAGACTGAAATTTTCAAGACCATTCTATAATGCAACCTATTGAAAAACTAAAAAATTCCATACATAGTATATTTGATATTTGGCAGTCTAGATGAGAGTGAGAAAAAATATTTTATATATCTGAAATCAAAGAATTTGAAATATATGATGTTATCAGTTTAAATAGATTGAAAAACAAATGATGCTTTTGTATTAGAAAAAATTTCACTTTAAAATAACAGGTTTTTGAGAATTCTCAAATATATAACTTAGGTACGGTTTTAATGGTAAGGCTAACTTAGGAAATACTGAACTACAGAAACCATAGTAAACGTCATCATATTATCAAACCTAGCAATTATCAGCATTAGTTCCTTTTTTTTTTTTTTGAAGTTTAATCCCATTACTCTTTTGCCAGCGTATGAATCATGTATTTATGTTAGTGTAACATTCTTCCTGGTTACTTTCCTAAGATTGAGATTTAGCATTTTTATCTTGGAAGTAACTTCCTTTACTCTTCGATGATATTCAAAACTATGATTCTACGTTTTTTCAAAAAGCCTTCTCTCTCTAACTACATGAAAGGTAATGTGAGGCCACGACAAACTCAGTACAAGACAGGAAAAAGCAAGTCCATTCTGCTTCTCTGCAATTTTAGTCCCTTCCAATTCCAAACTATAAAAAATTGAAGTCCCCAGGAATTTTCCATTTAGGTTAACTTCTGTCACCCAATACAGTAATTCCTCATCCTCAGGTGGTATGTCCCAAGATCTCCAGTGGAGGCCTGAAACTGAATATAGTACTGAACCCTATCCAGTATACTTGGTGGTTTTTTTCTATACATACATAACTATAATAATGTTTAATTTATAAATTAGATAAGAATAAAATAGAGCAATTATAACAATATACTGTAATAAATGTTTTATTAGCATGGTCATTCTCTTTCACTCTCTCAAAATATCATATTGTGCTATACTCACTCTTTTTATGATAATGCAAGATTATTAAATGCCTGCATAATGGGACTAAGGGAGGCGAATGACTTAGGTATTGTAACATAGCAGTGGGCTTCTCTTGAAAGCTAATAATTTAACACAGAAATTATTGATTTCTAAAATTTTCCATGTAATATTTTCTGACTGCACTTGACTGTGAGCAACTACATCTGGAAAGTGAAACTGCATATCAGGGGACCACTGTATGGTGTAGCTTTGTTCACTTGACCCCTATTATAGATTTACTATTATATACACATTAGTATTGGCTATACAACTTAAACAGTGGTTCCTCCAAGCTTCTTCAAAGATTGCATCACAAATATTACGCCTTGTAAGTGATTCTGATGACATGAGGAAACGAAAATTCTGTCTCAGGCACTAATTAGGTGCATAACTTTTGCAAATACTTTGATACTTTAAAATGGGAAATTCTCCTAATACTGTAATTAAGAATAACAGAATGTTTGTTCCAATGAAGATTTCTGGACATCACAATATAAGGCTCAGGGTTGATTCCAGGAATTATATTGAGGGTAATGAAGCATCCAAGAAACACTCTTCTAGGCATTAACTTCTTAACCTGTGACCAAATGGAACTGATCAGGATCTCTAACAGGAATCATCTGGATACCTTACTAAAGAGGTTACAATTTTGACATCTTCTTAAATGTTTGCCAATTACAATATCCTTCCACTTCTTCCCCCACTACACTCATAGACACCTAAATAACTTTCTCTTTCTCTGCAGGAACCACTGTTTCATTTGGTTCAGAAGCATCCATTCATCTTCAATATTCACATGTGGGTTCCCTGTCACAATTTGTTTGGCTTGGAACACAATGAACATGGACAGAACAAAGACATTTCCATTGCATATTAGTTAAGAGACAGGGAGATTTTTAGTGCAAAGGGATCAAGCTTTAGATTTAAACCAATTGCTGACTCCATGACCTTGGACAAATTGCTTACCCTCTTTGAAATTCAGTTTCCTGTCCTTGAAAGTTGACTAATGGTACCTATCATTCAGTTTTATTGCATTGATCTACAAGATAAAACACAATGAGTTGTACTGCAGTGCCTGCTTAACAGGTCCTCAAAAGTAGTAGCTATTTTTATATTATTATTATTGTTGTATTTCAAAAAATTATGCTTACTCATCAAACTGTATAATAAACAACAAATGCATAACCACAATTATAATTAATTCTCTAAAAACAATTACAGTGTTAAATTCCTGAGCTTTCTTCTGACACCTATCTAAAAACCACTTTTATTTTCAGAGCTGACATAATTAACTATTACTTTAAAGTTATGCTTACATGGAATCAGTTGGAGCTGGGTCTTCACCTATCAGAATGCTTTCCTTTCTCTCTAGTCTTCTCTTTGTTCTTCAGATTAGGAATTTGACTTTCAAATTAAAATTATAGAATTTACATATTAATTTGAAGCCAGAAGCTCAAATGCTTTTAATGCTAAAGTCCTGCCTTGCCTGCCATTAATCTTGGTATTGGTGGCCAAGACCCTACCTCTTGCTGTAGGTGTAACCAGACCCCACTGGCTGTTGCCATTTTTTTGCTGAGGGTACCTAACGAGACTTTTTTTTTTCCACCTGCCATGTATATCTCCTTTCATTTGTATTATGTTTTTCAGGTCTCTTTGTATCCAAGCACTAGAAGACTCCCTCATGGACACCCATGAGTTTCATTTTTGAGAGTTCCGTGTAATAAAGCCCATCAACAATTTTCAGCTTTGGTGTATATCTCAATTAGAAGCTCAGCAGTCCTTCAGACTATAACAGCTTGAGGTTAAAGATTCTTCATTTTCAGGTTCACAGACACCCATGAAATTTTCACTACTGGCTGAATAATTCCCAGGCCAAATGGATTTAAACCTCCTCCATGTGTTTTTCAATTAGTTATTCAGTTTTAAGGGGTCAATTGTGAGGACAGGGAAAGAAAGAAGGGAAAATATTATAAAATTAAAAAAAAACTTACTTCATTAAATTATCAGACCAAATTGCAATGGATGGTGGATCGGATTCTTAGCAGAAGACCTAGCTAAGCAGCACATTAACATGAAGATGGCTACTGTTTCTCTAGGGTGTCATTGTAGTTCCTCAAAAACAGAGCCTATTGAGCATTCTCTTGTTTCTCATTCTAAAACCTCATGATTATCCATGCCACTGTGACTCTTCTCCTTGTTCTTGCCTAAAATGTCTTTGCTGATCTCTTTGCCTCTTCAAATTTTTCAAAAATTTTTAGTTTAAAATTAACATGTAAGATTATTCATTCCTCTTGAGGGATTACATGCACATATCAGTGAGTCCAAGCACTGCCATCCTCATCTTATTTACTGCAATGGCCTCTTCTCTGGTATTTCTGCTTCTGCCTTCATCCATCTCATTCTATTCTCCATTCAGTGAAAATTATCCTGTTAAAGCATCGCATATCATATCATGCTTTGCTCAAAGTCCCCTGGTGTTTTTCTTTATTATGTGGAATAAAGCCCAATTCCTGAATAAAGATGTTGCTTCTGCTCTAAGCAATGTCTCTCACCTCATCGCCTCCTACCTTCCCTTTCATTCTTCTCCATTCCCACTATAACTGTGTTGCAATGAGCATGCCAAGTCCTCTTCTGCCTCAGGAACTTGGTACTTGCCTGCCCCCGCTGTGTAGAATGTTCTTCATCCAATTCTCTATGTATTTTGCCCTCATACTTCTACTTTTATGTTCAAATGTTAAACTGTTCTGTGAGGGTTGCCCCAACCTCAATTTTATATCACATGCTCAACATTCCTTTTCTCCTTTATCTGCTTTATTTTATTCATATGTAATACATTTAACTCATTTATTTCATCTATAGTGTGTATCGTGTCTTCCCCCAAAAATGAAAAATTATGAGCTAAGGGATTTATCTGTGTTGTTAGCTGTTATACTTTCAGACATAACAACAGATATGCAGTTAAAAGTTAATATGGAGCGTTCACATTTTATTCACTTTTCTATTGTGAGAAGTAGAACAACTCCTAGCTCAAACACTGCAAGAAGGAGTAAGAGTATCGTGACTAGATTAGTTAAATCAGTCATCTTGTGTGGCCAGATGCACTGGCTCCAAAACAAAAGTGAGGTTCATTTTGAGAGAGAATGAGATAGCAGTTGTGTAGACAACCTGCAGTGCCTGACAAAGCTGTGAAGATTGGAGCACATTGACAAGCCAGTATATAACAGGAGCTGGAGGTAAATATAAATATTCATATTTATTTTAACAATTTGACCAGGATCTACCTATTAGCATTGCCATTAGTCCTTCAAGTAGCAATTCTGGAAAGAAAGGAATTTAACAAAGATATTGGCATTACATGTGACTAAATATTGAAAAAAGGAGGTCGTGAGAGCTATGAAATCAACATTGCCACTAGTTTTATAATTTATATTCTATTTATTTAAGGGTGATGTAGGATGATGACCACCACCTTGCATTTGGATTTTGAATTAGGAAGGCATCCATTTAATCTTACTCTGCCACATGGTATCTGTGTGACTTTTGGAAAATTACTTAACTTCTGTGATATCTTTCATAAAATGAAGTTTCAATCAATAGACACCTTTCAAATTTAATGAAAAAGTTACAGAGAATGAGTCAACATATCTTTCTAAACATGAAGGAGCCAAACACAAATAAGTAGTCAGTAAAATAATTATTAAATCACTTTGATCTACAATTTAATCAGTAATCATATTTTAACAATCCCTATTATCATGATTTTGCTCTAAGCACTGACAATATAGTATATGTAATGATGTGAATATTTTACTCTAATGAAAATGTTATGTTAGGAAAACTATAGAACCTAGAAGTCTTTATTACTAATGTAGTTGCATTTTTTAAAGTGCTGATCCTGATGATTTTACTAACTGTGCATATGCCTGCATATAAGATACAATGACAGAGTGAAAATACAATTGATTTTAGAATCAGTTCTGTGTTGTTTTAATTCCTAGTTATATAATTCTAATAATTCAAAATTTCTACGCTTTAATTTAATAATTTCTAAAATGAAAATGATTATGTAAATATTTCTATTTATGTATCTATAATCTATCTACAGATAATAATTAAAATACCTTAGCATATTGTAGGAGCTTCATAAATTATGTTCTCTATTATTGCATATATCTGTATTCACATAAAAAGATACTTGAGACATATACTAATAACAAGGATGATAATGGCAATTTAAAATATTTGGTAGGGTCGGGCACGGTGGCTCGTGCCTGTAATACCAGCACTTTGGGAGGTCGCCGAGGCGGATCACGAGGTCAAGACATCAAGACCAGCCTGGCCAACACTGTGAAACCCCGTCTCTACAAAATATACAAAAATTAGCCGGGAGTGGTGGTATGTGCCTGTAATCCCAGCTACTCGGGAGGCTGAGGCGGGAGAATTGCTTGAACCAGGCAGGCAGAGGTTGCAGTGAGCCGAGATCACACCACTGCACTACAGCCTGGCGACAGAGTGAGACCCTGTCTCAAAATAAATAAATAAATAAATAAATAAATAAATAAATAAATAAATAAATAAATAAAAAAAAAAGAAATTGGTGGGCACATATTCAGCCTCTGAATTGGGAATGGGATATGCTTTGAAGAAATTGCTGTCTGATGTTATTTTCGTAATTAATATTTAAACTCATGAAAATGCTTGTTTTATTATGTCCTATAAATCAGAATGGGTAAAAAAAATTATATTCCTTCCTCTGTTCCTTTCTTTCTCTAGATCACAATATCTGGCCAATACTAAGTACTTAAACATACTAGCTATTTTTAATTTTTTGTTTTTTTCTAGCATTTCATAGTTTTGTCCATTTTCCTCCTCCATGACAAGGCTTTTACTTTATTGATATATGTTACTGGCCATTGCAAAGAAGAAAATCCATTATTAAGTGTGAAGTCCACATTGATTTGGATGGTTATTGTTCTTACATTCTCACCATGCTGTGAGCCTTGCTTCATACTCAAACACCAATGTTGTCTCCTTAAAGCTTTATTTTGTTTCAGAATGTTGAAGAGAGTTTTGTGAAATATTTGAAAACTTGACAATTTTAACTGAATAAAATTCAATGGCAAAATAATTTTAAATAGCAATAGAATAAACTGATCAAAAGCTTCTTACTATGTCTATTTAAATAATTTTGATATCTCCAGTGAGTTGTGTGCAATTAACTGCCTGCTGAACTATTTTATTTTGAGTTTCATACTATATTTTAATTAATAGATTATGTTATATGTGCCTTTATATCATTACATTGTTCAAGTTTTAATGTTATATTTTAGATAATGTTAAAGTGGTTAATGATTAAAGTGTGTTCAGATTGATAGTATTATTTTTTGTGTGTTTTCAGTTCATGAAGGTTTAGAATTTTTTACCAGAGCTACAATCAATCCGTTAGATTATTTCTTTCAAAAGTATTAACATTAAACAAATATTAATTAAATAATCACAATAACCTAAGTACTCTTCTGGGTGATGAGTTCCAAGTAGAAAAACATAAGTTCTCCTGAAAGAGTGAAGCAGAGTGATCTAAGTTATTGGAGTCAGAGAAAGCTGTGACCTGAGAATGACTATTAGCTCCCCACATGAGGAGCTGAGAAAAGGGAATTCCATTTGGAGAAAGCGTAGGGCAAGGAATGATTTGTCAAGTTTTATGACTTATAAAATACTAAGATAATAAAATAAAATAAACGTGGCTGAAGACTATTGAGATAAAGGGAGATTGCAGTGAAGTAAGGCTGCCGACATAGGCAGAGACAAAAACACAGTTCTTCTGGACAAAGTAAAGTGCATTTAAAAAGTCACTGAGTAAAGAATGCAAGAAATATGATTTTTCTTTGCATTAAATTTTAATTTTTAATCAAAGTTTTACCTGGTAATACAGTGAAAACTAAAAAATTCGGTGAAAATTAAGCCTGAATTAAACATCCCAGAGAATTCTTGTGTCTACTTTTTCCATTAGTCCATTCTTTAAAAGACAGTTTTTGTGACATTTAAAAAGATTAATAGATTTTACTTTTCATAGCAGTTTTAAAATTACCAAAAATTGCACAGAAACTGCAAAGAGTTTTCACATGCTCCATCTCTCCCTCTCCATTATTAAAGACATCAATACTATCCTTTAAAGGACATTTTACTGATGATGTCTTCAGTTTATTTCAATATTTCTAACTAAGTTTTTAAATTGCAGCAGAGTCTATTATGTATTTTTAAGGCAGAGGAAGTTTTTATTTCACTTGTGTAAGGGTAAATACAAATTAAAAGTAAGAAGCATAATTCTCTCCATTAAAAATAAGGGAGATTTCATCTGCCACTCTCTTTTCTTAGAGCATTTGCATTAGAAAATTTGTAATTATAAGGTCTTCCTTTGCTCTTTGAAATCCTGTACACCTCCTTAAAGTTTAAATAAGACTCTCACCAGCTTTACAACCCAGGGATGCCTTTCTCAAGGAATTGACGGGAAGCATTTCTTTGAAATGAAATCTTCAAGGAAAATAGTACTTCTCCCATTTCCTGAGGGACGGTGGGAGGCTAACTTTGGTGGATGCTTAGAAATTTATTTTTCTTTTGCATAAAGCCAAATTAGCTACCACAGTTGATCATTAAAACTACCAAATGAATTTAGGATGAACTATGCGTGACAAATGGTGTTGTCAAGTGCTCTTACTAGAGGACTAGTTATTATTTTGAGGACCTGTTCATGATGGGGTATATTTGCTTGGCTTTATAAAAGGGTGAGAAGATTCCTCTGTCTTTGCAGTCTCTTAGGAGATTGCCTGTGATGTGCATCATGGCTAAAGTCTTGTTCAATAATCGTCATGTTTTCTTTCTTTTCCATCCTTGTGGGGAGATTTTCTAGGTAGAGAGAAGATTTTGTTTTTCATTGTATTTTCTCCAACATTGCACTTGACTGGGTCGTACCCCATAAGTAATTGATTAATGTTCTTTCCTCAGAAGATAAAACTCCGTGAACACTTACTTATCCTACCTCAGTCTGGACTGGTTATTTTCTTGGCTTGCTGCAACAGGCATCTATTAATACAATATCTTCTGGCCGAATCACATAAAATCAGTATCTGGAGATCTTTTCTCTTGCTGTGGTTCACTTTTCCAAATAAAGCAAAAATGAATAAATAAGTAAATAAATAAATAAATCACAGTTTTCTTTCTTGCTGGATATAAGCATCACTGCTGGTTCCTGGAGTTCTGGGGCTTGTGGGTATCAGAGTTTGGGGAAATCACAGTTCTCCTTGGAGAATACTGTTTCTCCCATTCCCGCCCTCCTTTTTCTTGAATCTGGTTAGTTTTCTCCTGAAAATAAACTGCTTTCTAATCAATCCTCACCTATAAGAAATAAATGCTGTCATTTCATTTGCCATAGCTTACTTTTGTCCGTTCTTTAACTTCAAATGGGTAGAATCGTAAGTATGCAATCTTTTAATTTTCCTAACTTTTTTTTTTCTAAAACTAATGTTTTTGAGATTCATCCACATTGCTGAGTGGTATTCCATTCATGATTGTAATTGAATTTGTGTATATATCCTTCACAATGTTGGATATTATACCCAGACTAGTGGGTATGAAGTAATATGTTATTATGCTTTTAATTTTCATTTCACGCAACTGAGGATGTTATGTTCCTTTTCACTTGTGAATGACAATAAAAATATCTGTTTATTTTATTGTTTTTCCAATGTTTTGCTTTTATGTTATCGATTTTTATTAATTCTTTATACCTTCTAAAATAATTCCCACATTATAGTTATTGAAAATATTTTCTCCTAATCTGCATTTTTCTTTGATATGTTCTTATTGGTATCTTCTCAGGAGTAGAAGATTTTAATTTAATTAAATGCAATATATCATTGTTTATTCTTTTCAGGTTAGCTAAAATGTTTAAGTTATTATATTTAAGCCAATAATTCATTTTGGATTAATTTTGGGGAGTAGTGTAAAGTAAGACTCAAGGCTCATTTTTCTATATGTTTATCCATTTCTTCCAGCACCACTTGCTGAAAAGACTGTCCTTTTCAATTCAATCTCCTTATGCTTTTGTTGAGAATCAATTGACTACTCATGTAGATCTGTTTCAAAATTTTCTATTTTTCTTTGATTTATTTATTGTTTCTTGATTTATTGTTTCTATAGTATAGATTATACATAGCTATTGAATTTTTTCAAATGATTTTTCTTCATCCATTGAGATAACATGATTTTCACCTTTATTTGATTTAGATGATGAATGTTACTAATTGGATTTCACATCTTAAAGCAACTTGTTTTCCTGGGATACACTCCATTGGATCATGTTGCATTATTCTTTTACTATATTGCTAGGTTCAATTTGCTAATGTTTTGCTAAGAACTTTTGTATCCAGTTTTATAATTTAAAAAAAAATTGTTCTTGTAATTTTTCTCTCAGATTCTTATATTATAGTTATTCTGGGAGTTCTCTTTTATTTTTTGAAAAAACCTCAGTAAGATTGATATTTTTGTCTTTTTAAAATCTTTACTAGAATCTTCAGTGTGGGCATATGCGCCTTTGTTTTGTTTTGTTTTTACACTTATTTTTCATGGCAAGAATATTTATTATAGAATCATTTTGTTTTAAGATAGATTTGAACAACTCACATTTTTCAGGATTTTGCATGTCAGATTTTGGCCTATTACTGTCCTCCTATTTTCCTTTAAATGTTTATGATACATGCAGTGGTATGTCTCTTTTCATGTCTGATATTGCTCATATGTTATTATCACTTTAAATTTTTTTCAGCCTCTCTATGGGCTTATAAATTGTATGAATCTTTCAGAAAACAAATTTCGACTTAAAAATTTTCTCTATAATTTGTCTTTCTCAATTTCCTTTATAAGTTCTTTATTTTAATTATTTTGTGTTTTTTTCATATTACTTTGGGCCTGATTTGTTTTATTTTACTCTGCTTTCTAAAGATGAAAACTTACATGTTGATATAAACTTTAAAAATGTTTTTATAAGAGCAGTTACAGCTATAGTTTTTCTCTGTAAATAGCTTTAGTCATATACAGCTAATTTTTTTAAATCATCATTTAGTTTGACATATTTCCTAAGCTTTCCTGTGATTCCCTTTTTGACCCACTAACTATTTTTTTTCTAGTATTTGGGATTGTTTTTAGATTTCTTAATATTTATTATCTCTACTTCTGTTGTGGATGGAGAATATATTTTTTGAAATTTAATGAGTCTTTTCTAAAGCATGTCATATGATTTATTTGGGAGGACATTTCATTTGTAGTAGTAGAAACTGTTTCTTCTGTAGTTTTGGCTGTAGAGTTAAAAAATGTCAATTAGTTCCAATAGTTTGATAGTTTAAGCCTATATTTTAGTTTTTTTGTCTACAACTACTGCCAGTTACTGAGATGATGTTGATAAAATTTCTAACTGTAAATGTGAAGGGTCCATATCTATATTCAGTTTTGCCGGGCTTGCTTTATGTGTTTGGGTGCTCTGCTACTAAGAAAATGCACATTTGGATTGGCTGTATTTTCCAGATAAACCTGTTTTATCATTATTAAATGTCTCTCTTCTTCTCTAGTAATGGCCACTTTTTTGAAACCTATTTTTCTTTGTCATTAACATATTTCTACCATAGTTTTCTTGTGCCGATAATTTTTCTGATAGATTTTGTTTCAATTTTTTACTCTCAAAGTTCTCATGTTTTAGTGATAAATGTATACCTCTTCAAATAGAAGGTTTATTGTGCTTTTAATCCTGCCTGACAATCCCTGTCTTTTTGGCCATTATAGTCTATGTACATGTAATTATTGATACGGTCGAATTAAAGGTGACCATACTGCTCTATGCTATTTGTTCTCCTAGCCCCATCTTTTATTTCCCTCTTTAACTACTTTTCTGCTTTCATTTTGGTTGCTGAAATACTGATTAGTCATCTCTTTGAAATCAACAATTTGTACTTGCTCTGAAGATGACAATATAACCCTCAATTTACTAGAGTTTTCTCAGAGTTAAAATTGTACAAATACATATACATTTAAAAAATTACAACAGTAAAATTTGATGTATGTTCTGGTCCCCTGTGCTATTATTGATGCATATTTTACATTTCTATAGATGATATACTCCGCAATGCAGTGTTACTAGTTTTTTCCCCAATGTTCAGTATTCTATCAAATAAATTAAGAGACAAGGAAACATAAATGATCTATAATCTTCTGTATAGCAACTCATTTATCTTTTCCAGCTTTCTCCATTCCTTTATGTAGGTTTCAGTTTCTACCTGATGTCATTTCCTTTCTGCTCTTGAAGTACAAGTTGGAGGGCAACAATTCCTTTCAGATGTTGTATGTCTTTATTTTATTTTCTATCTTCAATAACATGTTTGCTGCACATAGTGTCTCAACTTTGCTTTTTTTAATACAACTTAAAATCTTCCAATCCGTTAACTTCTGGCCTCCATTATTTCTGATATGATATCAACATTCTTCACATAGTTGTCCCCTATCTTAATGTCACTTTTCTATAAATGCTTTATGTATTTTCTCTTTGTGTTTCCAACAGGCTTACTAGATTGTGTCTGGAAGTGGGTCAAATCAAATGTATGCTATTTGAAATTAATTAGTTACTTGGATGTATAAGTTGATCTAATTTATCAAATTTAGGAAAATTTCACTGATATATAGATATATAATATATATATATATACATGTCTAGATAGATAATCCATACTATATGTATAGACATATAAATATGCATATATATATGTGCATGTGTTTTATAAACATATATATATAGAGAGAGTATGTCATGTGCTGCATAACGACATTTTGTTTCATGATGGACTGCATATGTGACAGTGGTCCTCTAAGATTGTAATAGAGCAGAAAATTACTATTGCCTAGTGATGTCATGATACAATGCATTACTCATGTGGTTTTGTTGATGCTGGTATAAACAAACCTACTGTGCTGCCAGTCATGTAAAATCATAGCACACACAATTATGTATAGTACATAACACTTAATAATGATAATGAATAACAACATTATTTATTTATATATTTACTATATTACACTTTTAAATATTATTTTAGAGTGTACTCTTTCTACATATTGAAAAGTTATCACTAAAGCAACCTCAGTGCGACAAGATATAGAGGTAGAAGACAGTGATATTGACAATTCTGACCCTGTATATGCCTAAGATAATGTATATGATTGTGTCTTAGTTTTTCACACAAAAAAGTTTAAAAAGTAGAAATAAAAAAATGGAAAAAGCTTGTAGAATAAGAATATAAAGAAAGGAAATATTTTTATCTAGCTGTACAATGTATTTGTGTTTTGAGCTAAGTGTTATTACAGGAGTCAAAAAGTGTTTAAAAATTAAAAGTTTTTAAAGTAAAAAAGTTGTAGCAAACTAAGGTTAATTTATTATCAATGAAAAGATAATACTTTTTAATAAACTTAGTGTAGCCTAAATGTACAGTGTTTTTAAATTCTATATTAGTTTACGGTATAGTCCTAGACCTGCACATTCACTCACTCCCTATTGACTCACAGACTCACATAGAACAACTTCCAGCCATTCAAGCTTTATTTATGGAATGTGCCCTATACAAGTTTACCACTTATAAAACCTTGTATATTATATTTTTACCTTACCTTTTCTGTTTTGATATGTTTAGATGCACCAACACTTACCAGTGTATTACAGTTGTCTATAGTACTTTTCTTAGCATAGTAATATGCTATTCAGGTTTGTAGCCTGGGAGCAATACTTTATACTATATATCCTAGGTGTGTAGTGGGCTATGCCATCTAGATTTATGTAATTAGTACACTTTATGATGTTTGCACAAGGATGAAATTATCTAACAATGTATTTCTCAGGATATATCATGGTGATTAAGTGCTACATAACTGTATGTATATATTTTTTATTCTACCAAGCATTATTTTCTCTCTCCTCTTCCTGCTTCAATTAAATTCATGTAATTTTTCTTAATATTTTCTCTTAGGTCACTGAGATTTCATAAAGCTTAATTTTTCTGTTGTTTATATTGAAATGTGCCTCAGGTTTACTAATCTTTTCTGCTGCAGGGTCCAGTATTAATGTTAAAGGCCTAGTATTTTTTTTCTTTTTAAGATACTATAATTTTTATTTGTAGTATTTAATTTTTTTAGTTTCCATTTCTAACTTAAATACCTTTATCTGTTTTTTAATCATCACCATTTAAGTCTTTAAACATATTGGCTTTGAATTTCTTTATCCCCTGAAGAATTATTTAAAATACCAAAGAGCTTTGATTATTCAGATTAGACCTATTATCATTTACCACATTCAAAACTAGCACTATTTTTTTGTTGAAAAAAACAAAAATATACAAGCATATGTCATGTAGCCTTTAAAAAACTTTACCACATACATATAACAGAATGATAGAAGGCAAAACAAAAGGTTTCAGCATCGTCATGAACATAGTTTTGACATTGAAGACTTTCTAAGTGAAGAAAGAAGAGTCTTCAGACCATGTTTTGAGAACTTCTGGTCTAACTTTACTCATCTTGTGGTATTTGGAAATTCAAACTGATACTGAATATAGCATTAAAGGTATCTTTAATTGTGGTTAAATAGCACAAAATTTTCTCAGAATTTATGGGCAAGATGATGCCATGTATTAATCAAACCATTACAATATTTTCCTGGGCACATAAGACAACTGCATTCCCTACCCTGCCTTATCTTATGTGATACCATGTGGCCAGTTTTATAATATAAAATATGGAAGAAATTCTATAACACTTGGTTTCCTAGATCTTCACAATTTCCACCAGCATTTTCCTTTATCTTTTGGCTCTATGAAGAGTATCCAATGCTTCCCTGCACTGGTACAAATAGAAGGAGAAAGGATCCCTGAGTCACCACTTGAAAGAGAGTTACTGTGTCAAGATACATCAGCTTTGGAATTTGTATGAGTGAGAATCCTTTAAGAGAGATTTTTAAGCCGCTGAAATTTGGGAGTTTTTGTTATAACAGCCAGAGTATTTTCCCTAATACACTACTAACCACATTTTAGACTCACTTTAAAAATATTATTCCCTATTAGGTGAACCTGGAGTGCTCCTTTTCTATATTCATCTAGCCCATGCTCCAGCCCATCTGTCCAAAAACTCATTCCCTTTCATCTGCAAAGTTTACATCAAGGCATGTCTTAATTTGCGATTCTAAATATGGCTATAAAGTTTAATTTTTAAGTATCTTCATTTTCAAGTATGCCTACCATTTGGAAACATAGTATTTTTACAACTGTTACATATAATTAGTGGTATTTTAAGTGACATGAGGTATAAATACCTGTCTTGTGTTGAATATTGTTTATAGCTTCTTCCAGTTATATGCAGGTTGTATTATTATCCTGTTCCAAAAATTCTTCACAAAATAAAAACAAAGTGATTCTTTGCCGCTCAGCTTGTAAGATATTTCTCAAATTTTTATCGCTGCTTTTTTCATTCTGTGACAAATTGATTCACTTCATTTTTCTGTGTATGATATCTAGTCCCATAATTTAAAAGAAATGCAGAGAGCCAAGTCCTAATTGCTTTCATGCTTTTCTAAAGTAATGAGTTCAACTTTCAGAATGCACTGCCATAAAACTTTTAATAGGATATAGAATTTGCTTGTCACTTGTGTATCCAGAAATATATCATTATGGAAAACATGGAAGAAAAAATACATTTCTATTTGTTAACCCCCCCATTTGAAGTAAAAGAAATACAGATTCAAGTTTTCTTCTCCCATGTACTGGCTGTGTGACCTAAGAGACTTTGTGTGACCTTGGCTTCCTCATATTTATAACAAAAATGTAAAAAATAAATTACTTTTGTGAGATTTAAAACTGATAATAATTCTGAAGTACTTTGTATAATTTCTGACACACATTTAAATAAATAATGTTTCTTATTTTTATCTACTTTAAGGAGTTTTTTTTTAATTAAATGATGTCATTGAAAGAGCTACAGATGAATAAGAGCAAAGATTATTATTCCTCCCGTCACTGCAACCGTATCTTAGGGAAGAGTAAATCTGTATAAATGAGTATATATTCTCTGCTAGTCCCAAATAACTATGTTGCTAATAATATAATAACATTGAACTATTAAAATATTGAGTATGTGTAACTGGTTAATTGAATGGATCAAATCTCTTTTGGATACACAAATGAAAATTACTTTTTTCTCTAGCTTTCCCTTTTCTACCTCTTGATGTACTCTTGGGTAGATCCCACAGCTCTTTGGTCAATCTGAGGCAATACACAACTTTTTTTCAGTCCAAAGATAAACTCCAAACTCACATCCAAAATTTACACCTTCTTTGTCTTCTCAATTTAGGGCACTGAGATATTGGGATTGGCAGTGCCTGAATAGTGGTAGTTATTCATTTACTATAACTGTCTTCATCTTACGGTTTTTCCAGGGCTTGGAAGAAGATAACAAAAGAAAGATGTGGTAAGTGGAATAATGACCTCCATTGTTGTATATTTACAAATTCTTGAAGCCTGTGACAGTGAATCTTACATGGCAAGAAGAATCTTACAGATGTGATTAAGACTTTGAATGTGAAGGTCACTCTACATTATTTAAGTGGACCCAATCTAACCATGTGAGTTTTTGAAAGCAGATAATCTTTCTCAGCTATAATCAAAGAGAGATGATTTGATGAAGGCAGGTAAGAAAGATGACAATGTAAGAAGGATTCTACACCCTGTTGATGACTCTGAGATGTACGGAGTACATGAAAAGACTGAGAGAGGATATTAGGAGATGTGGGTTGCCTCCAGTTGTCAACACAACAGAGACCTCAGTCCTAGAACTACGTGGAACTAAATTTTGTCAATGCCTGAATGACCAAGGAAGTAGAATCTTGCTTAGAGTCTCAGATAGAAAAGTAGCTTGTTGAAACCTTAATTTTAGCCCAATGAAATCCAAAGGGATTTCTGACTTATTAAAACTTTAAGGTCATAAATATGCATTGCTTTAAGCCACTCCTTAGTTACTTGTTGCATAGCAATAGGAAAATAATACAGGGAATAACTGATACAGTTTATGCTATTTACATTTCTCTTTTAATTGTTCCTGCTCTGCATATGAGGCATCCAAATTCCGATTTACCTTGGAATGAATCTGTGAGTTTTTACAGCCCTCAATGGTTCCTTGTGCTTTGGAGTTCCCTGACTAATATGGTTTGGCTCTGTGTTTACATCCAAATCTCATCTTGAATTATAATCCCCATGTTTTGAGAGAGGGACCTGATGGAAAGTGATTGGATCATGGGAGTGGATTCTCCATGCTGATTTCATGATAGTAAAGAAATCCTCATGAGATCTGATGGTTTAAAAATGGCAGTTTCTCCTGCTCTCTCTCTCTCCTGCCACCATATAAAACATGATTTGCTTCCCCTTCCCCTTCTGCCATGATTGTAAGCTTCCTGAGGACCGCCCCCCCACCACACCCAGCCATAGGGAACTGTAAGTTAAACCTCTTTTCTTGATAAATTACCCAGTCTCAGGTGTTCTTTATAGCAGGGTGAAAATTGACTAATACACTGAAGTTGGTGCTACGCTACCAGACAGAAAACTTTGTGACAACATTCTTCCATTGATCCCTGAAGCTGTATTGACTAGTTGGCTGCTTTCTTGGGAAGACTCCCATATAATTAATTTGAACTTTGCCATCTCTTCACAGAACCACTTGATCTACAGGAAACTCATAACCGCCTTGCCCTCTGTATGCCAAGGGTGGGAGCTGTCACTACTTAATAATGTACTCTTCCTTTTCTCTTGGGGGTATTTGGCTTGGGGTGGAAGTGAGGGGCAGAGTAGGTAGAGAAAAGCCAAGGCAGTTCTCATGGGGCCTACAAACTCCTTGATTCTCCTTCCTGGCAAACTCTTTGCTTATGTTACAAAGGCTGGTATTGAGGAGTTGGGATGGGTAATGCTTATTGACATGAGTTGCCTTAAGATTAGCTTTGAAATACTTTTCTTAAGCTACAATGCCCACTCACTAAAACAGCTGGAAAAAAAACATGCTTTTACACATTTACTTTATATTTGTATTTTTAAAAGATGTCTTTATTTTTATTTCTTAACTAGAGACAGGGCTTCACTTTGTATATTTAAAGGCGTCATATGAAGATTGACTTTATGTATATCTTAGAGTTAAAAAAGGTAAGAGGTTAGATATTTGATTCTATTGTAGACTATTGATGTTTCGTGATGGCTACACAGGCTAGGAAGGGGATTCTTTAATTAAACATTAGCCATACAAGGCTAACATTAAACCTGATTATCTTCCTGTCATCTTACTCCACAAGTTCTTCGTTCACGTAACAGAAATATAAATACCTTTTCAAGTAGCTTTCCCTACCCTCATAAAAAATGATATTAAAAATAACTAGACTGTTTCAGGGTCAACACAACTGTATTGAAGAAGAGGCTAGCAGAGAACTAAAATCACAATTGTATCCATTAACCAGACACAGAGCCATGTGAGTGCAAGCACCATTGGAAACTGGCAAGCAGTGTTCACATTTTCATTAACAAAAATGGCTCTCAGTTGTAAAGAAGGATCTTTCTAGAAATCTGGAAAGAATGAAAAGAACACAGATTATACTAATTGAAGTGATGGAAGCCAGCTTGTAGGGCCCAGACTAATCTCTTTTTCCATAATAAGTCCCATGCTCATCACTGGCTTGTATACAACACAGACGGTGGAAAAAGAGTCACTCTAAGAGAGCTAAAACTAGGCTTTCCTGAATTCCGCATGCTAGCTTTTCCCTTGGCATAAAGTTGAGAGCCCATACAAAAATTCTTTTTTACTGTAAAAAAATTAAATTGTTAAGCTATTTTTCATTGTTTCTTACTACAAGATGACTGCAATGGAACCCAGTAAAAGAATGTTCAAAGTCAATAATAAACTTGTCACATGAATGCGGGATGTAAAAACCCCATTTCACTGGCTTTAAGATTTTCATAACTTTCTCCTCCAGGAAGAAACCAATATTAGCACTTCTGGGAATCAAACTCTTATTTGAAAGAACAGTAGAAACAGTAGCAAAGACTGTGGAAAGATTGAACATGAAAGATAAAGATTTAGAGAATCAATCAACAGGAAACTGTCCAACATTCTTTCCCTAAAGAAAAACTAGCATACAAACCTGGTGTCTTTATTATGTAGCTTGGAGCAGCTCTCTCAGTGGGTCGAAACTTTGTTTACTGTTTGATTCTGTCTACCGTTCTACCTGCAGCTGATTCCTGCCAGGATGCCATGAGGGTGTTTAAACTCTTTTAGATCTCGGTCAAAAATGAAAGAACAGGTGACTGTATTGAAATAGATATTAAGACATTTTTGATGTGAAACAAGGCTAAAAAAATCCTGCGTGAAGAAAAAGCTGCTTGGGAGAGGAAAAAATAACACAATTTCAAGGTTCTATGTTTTTTAATCCTTAAGAATAACGTAATCATCTGCATATTCTAGGTTACGTTAGGCTATATTTTAACAGAAAATTCAAGATTTATAACATCACGTGAAATGTGTAAAACAGCTTCTCATTCCTTTTCTGGTTATCAACAGGACAATTGAGATATGATAACTTTTTAGCTTTCTGTTTCTGTATCTATAAACTACAAGGTTTCTGTCACTCTAAGAAACACAAATCGGTTTTTTTGCTTGTGCCACTATTACTGCTCCTATTTAATAAAACAAAAATATATTCACATTGCATTTCAGTGTCCAAAAATTAGAAGTTTTTTTTTTTGTTTTTTTTTTTGTTTTGTTTTGTTTTACTGTAAGTCACCTAATAATTCCTTGTTGATTTTTCCTTTTTTTTTTTTCTGTTAGTGGTAGAATTTAAAGTCAACAATTTACTATGAATTCTTTCTAGTTAAAAAAAGTTTTTTAAGTTTAAAACAATCACTTTCTTGTTAATGGTAGACGTTCTTCCAGCATTAAACTTAATTGTTTCATCTTAACAATTTACATACGTTCTTTTTTTCATGGTCAGAGAAACACCAACAAGCTTTGGTCTGAGTTTGCTGCAAGGGGAGCTCTGGCAAATATGAACTTCTTTCTTTTAGGGATACTAAGTTGTGAAAGGGATTAGGAGAGTCAAAAAAAAAAATCAATGACATATTATTCCAGGTAGCATATATGTTCTTCTTTGAGGTTCTCTCTTAGAGAAAGACACAAACTGATTGATTCAAGAGCAGAGGTGAGGTAATTCAAACTTATCATTTAAATGTGTTCAATGTAATACTTTCATAACAACTTTCTTTTTTTTTTCTCACCAACAGAAAATAAAAATAGAATACTGTTGAGTTCCTTCTCTGAGGTGGAAAAACTCTTAAAAAGCATACATAATACAGCCCTTAAGGCACTAGGGGAGAAAAATAGCCTATATATACTCAGTTCTCTTTACTAAACTTTACAGAGGAGCAAGCTCACATGGGTTCTGGCATCTGTTTGGGCAAACTTATAGATCTGGGTGATAAACACAAATAACTTAGCCACTAGAACACTTATCCACCTGTAAAACATTTACTAACTTTATTTTATTTTCCAGGCAAATATGCTCTAGTAGAAGTAAATCTAGGGGCAAAAATATGAGGAAGGACAATAATATCTTTTATTTAAATTTTGCGTGTAGACTGGCAATAGCCTGTTTCTGTTTGTGTGTGGGATCTATTTATTCACGCATTTGTGTTTATTCACTGAGTAGATTTTTTTAATTGTGAATTTTTAAAGCTTATGGAATAGAACTTAGTGTATTTCTTGCTTTAAAAATACTGTCTAAAAATTAAGAGGCCATGTTTTGTGGTATCCATTTGTTTTAATACAGAAAGCATCCTCAAATAAAAATGACATTTCTCAATTAAAATTAATCAAATCATTTTTATGAATCAATATTACAAACATTTTAAGTCTAATGAGCATAGGCAAAAATCCAAACTGTGATAAAGGAAATTTTATTATATATTCAGAAAATAACACAATAATCATATTTTCAAGTGCCTGAAATCAATATGATTTTCTGAACAAATTTCTTCTTAATATGAATAGCTCTTATTGTAGGAGGTTAAATGAGACTGGCTAAGTTATATAACCTAACAGCATAAAGGTTTAATTCCCTGTCTTCCATTTTCCTTAGAAGTGTTTCAACGATACGCATGGTTCGTTCACTCAGTTTAATGATCTGGGACAAAAGGAATGTGCCCATCTTGGTTTGTGGCTTTCTGCAAATAAGGCATTCTTAGGTACATTGAGGACAAAAGTGAAGTACCACTATTTTTCTTATTATTGAAAGCTATTAAGCACAAACAGAGTAAATTTAGAAATATATTTTAATATAATGTATGTTTGTCCTGGGTTTACTTCAAAAGGTGAAAGCAGGGCAGAATAATTTCTTAGCAGTATATCTTAATCAAGATCTATTGACTTTTTTGAGCTTTAAAATAATTTTAAGTAGTGCACTTTCAGTACACCAGTAAATCTGATATTACCCACCACAATGATGCTATAAAAGAAATACAGATTAGGAGATAATCATAGAATTGCTTTTTGTTATTCCTCACAAAAAATCATAACACCAGTGAGAAATAGTTTTGTGGTAAAGGGGTTGAGATGTGTGGTAATACAAAATCATGGCTTATGTTTGTTTACTATTTAAAAATAAAACTGGAAGTAACGTAGGATCTGGAATAGAACAATTCTGGAATCACAGCATTTTAATATGGTAAATGATTCTGAAAGCAACTTTGTTATTTTTTAGATAATGTTCAAATTACACTTAATTTTTAAAAATTGAAATGAGAAAATATACAGTCATGACAATAACTCATAATCCATGTATGTTTTATACATTATTTTACCTTTATAATGAATATAATTTAATCTACTAATACAAAGAATTATTTTAAATTATTTGAAAGAGGAGAATAAAAGTTGCCCATTTTCTTGTCTTTGAAAACATGTTAGCAACGACATACAGTGACAAAATGATTTCAATGTGTTTGAAAAACCGATATATTCCATTAGCAAGCAGCTCTGCTACTAGCCTGTGATCTTGATTTCTTATTATTCTTCACGTGTTTCTGTTTTTAATGTCAACCTGTCGGCAAAGTAACACATATTAAAATATATTTTTATGTATAAGATATTAGATATATCCATAAAAGACTACAATGTTGTGTATAGTATGATTAGTTTGTTGCTTTAGAGCTCAAGTTCAGCAATTAGATCCACCATATCCCAACTAAATGAATGAGCTTGGGAAAGGTTAACCTCTCTACTTCAGTTTAGTCATTTTTAATATAGGAATACTAAGACTTATTAAAAATTTAGTATATTCTGGAATAATAAGACTTATTAAAAATGTATTGTATCCTGATTTTTAATTCTTACATATAAAGTCTTATATATAGAGATCAGAGAGAAAAAGGCAAGAGTAGATAGAGAGGTAATGCTGAAGCCAAAGCTGAATAGAGAGGACGCTGGGAACCCCATGTCAGGTACCCAAACACTAGGACTGATTTCCTGCACTGAAAAGCCCCTGGGAAAATGGTGAGTGAGGGAACTGAAAGATAGCTCACTCTTGCCATGTACCTCTGGGATACTAGCTACAAGGGACCCCTACATTCCCAGTGGACATGTGAGCTGGCAGGGAGATCTCCCAAGGGAGGAAGCAGAAGCAGGCCCTTGAACAGCATGGAGCCCTGGGAGCATTTGGGCACTAGGCCGCTCTGGTGGAGAATGGTCATAGAAGCTCATTCCCCAGGGCTCCCCATATCCCTCTGGGAGGTGCTGGCTGCAGTTGACCACTAACCCAGGAGAGAGCGGGGCTGGCTTCTCCACAGGACTGGGGCATGCCTAGCTGCCCTGCAAAAGTAGGTGCTCAGCGCAGCCTCCCCAGCTCAGCCTGAGTGCATTGCTCTACCTAAAGTACTTTCCCAGTGACCTGGGGGCACATTGGATCTCCCAGCATAGCTAGAATCTGACCCAGGCCACAGGATATCCCAGTGACCCCAAAGCTGTGGTGCACAGTTTGGGAGTACAGAGCTGAGATCTGTGGCTGGCACACAAGTTGGGGAGGAGTCCTCACCTACAGAGCGCTGACAGGAGCTCGATATGGAGCCTCCTGGGCTGGGGAAGGAGTGGGGTGTGCCTTCTTCTGCAGGACCAGTCAGGAAAGAGGGTGGCCTCGCTCCCTGTCACAGCCTCTACCTGAGAGGGACCCACAGCCCAGAAATACCTAAGGGAAGAAATGTGGGTATGGCACCAGCAGTCAGAAGGGGCTCCCCCAAAGCCCAAGAGTGGACCTGATGAGGGAGCTGTCCTTTCCATCCCCACCACAAAGCAACCCCGTGAATGCAAGGAAGTACACAGCTGGGTATCAGCTGGGTATCAGCCTAGCTACCGGCCATTATTCTTAAAGGCCATCTACTGCATTGCAGCCCAAACTACAACACCAGAAATTATCCTGCCAATATATACACCTATGAAACCAAACACAAGAATTTACCCACACATCAACAGTGTATACAGAGCACTGGCCCTCTGAAAGCATGCAGAAATGAAGCCAACTGACTATATTCAACTTAACCAAAGTTACAGGAACACCAACCCTTCCAGATAAGAAAAAGACAGCATGAGACCCCTGGTAGATCAAAAAGCCAGAGTGTCTCCTTACCTACAAACGAGCCCACTAGCTCCTGAGCAAAGGTGTTTAACCAATCAGAAATGACTGATATAACAGAAATTCAAATCTGGCTGGCAAGGAAACTTATTGAGATTCATGAGAAAGTTGAAACACAATCCAGGGAATCCAGTAAAATGTTCCAAGAGCTGAAAGACAAGATAGCTGTTTTAAGAAAGAATCAAACTGAATTTCTAGACCTGAAAATAATTGCTAGAAGGATAATACAATCAAAAGTGTTAACAGCAGAATAGAACAAGCTGAGGAAAGAATCTCAGAGCTCAGTGACTTGTTATTCAAATAAACTTAGACAATATTAAAGAAAAAAGAATTTTTTAAATGAACAAAACATCTAAGAAATATGAGACCACGTAAAGAGAACAAATCTACAATTTATTGGCATTTCTGTAATAGAAGGGAAAATAAGCAACTTGAAAAATGTATTTGAGAATATAGTCCAAGAAAATTTCCCTTATCTCACTAGAGAGGTTGACATGCAAATACAAGAAATACAGAGAACCCTGGCTAAATATTATAGAAAACAACCATTCTCAAGGCACATAGTCATCAGCTTCTTTAAGGTTGACACAGAAGAAAAAACCTTAGAGGCAACGAGAGGAAAGGAACAAGTGTTGTACAGGGAAACCCCATCAGGCTAGCAGCAGATCCCCCAGAAGAAACTGTAAAAGCCAAACAACATTGGGGCTCTATTTTCTGCATCCTTGAAGAAAATAAATTTTAATGAAGAATTGTATATCCTGCCAAACTAAGTTTCATAAATGAAGGGGAAATAAAATCCTTCTCAGACAAGTAAATATTAAGGAAAATTGTTTCAATTAGGCCAGCCTTACAAGAGGTCCCGGGGAGTGCTAAGCCTAGAACTAAAAGTATGAAACCTGCTACCACAAAAACATGTAAGCTCATGGCCCACAGGCACTATAAAGCAAGCAGGTAATCAAGTATAAATACCAACCTGCTAACATCATGATGACAGGGTCAAAATCACACATATCAATAATAACCTTGAATGTAAGTGAGCTAAATGCCCCAATTAAAAGACATAGAGTGTGTGAGCTGGATTAAAAGACCGGATCCAATCATCTCTTGTCTTCAATGTACTCATGTCACATGGAATAACACCCACATGTTTAAAGAAATGGAGAAGGATCTACCATGCAAACAAAAAGCAAAAAAGATAGCGAGTCACTATTCTTATACCAGATAATAAAGCATATTTAAAACAAAAAATGAAAAAAACAGCAATGAAAGGCATTATATAATGACAAAGGGTACAATTAAACAAGAAGACTTGTCTATCTTAAAATATACACACACAACATTGGAGTACCCAGATTTATAAAGCAACTCTTCTTTGGCCTAGGAAAACACTTAGACAACGACCCAATAATACTGGGAAACTTCAACACCTCATTAACAGCATTAGACAGATCATCAAGGCAGAAAACTAATGAAGCAACTCTGAACTTAAATTCGACACGACCACATGAAAAATTGGACCTCTGCAGAACAATTCACTCAACAATCACTGAAAATATTTTCTTCTCATGTGCACATGGAACCTATTCTAAGACTGACCACATATTCATTATAAAGCAAATCTCAATAAATTTAAAATAAATTGAAATTATACCAAGAACAATCTTGGACAGCATTATAATAAAAATAGAAGTGAATATCAAGAAGATCTCTCAAAACCACACAAATACATAAAAGTAAACAAATAGTTGCTGAATATCTCCTGGATAAATATCAAAATAAAGGCAGAAATAAAAAATAAATCTTCAAAATTAGTAAAATTAAAGATACAACTTACTACAATTTCTGGGATGCAGCAGTGCAGTGTTCAGAGGAAAATTTATAACCCTAAATGCCCTCATGAAGAAGTTGAAAAACTCTCAGATTCACAATCTTAACATTGCACCTAGAGGAACTGACAAGAAACAAACAAACCAACCAACCAACCCCAAAGCTGGCAGTAAAAAAATAACTAAAATTAGAGAAAAACTTGTGCAAAAATCCCTACAAAATATAAAGAAACCAAGAGTTGATTATTTGAAACATTAAACACTAAAGAAGATAGATAGATAGATAGATGATAGATAGATAGATAGATAGATAGATAGATAGATAGATAGATATAGATAGATAGAGAAAAAGAGGGAAGATCCAAATAACTACAATTAGAAGAGACAAATATAACATTATAATTAATACCATAGAAATATAAAAGGTCATCAGAAAATATTATAAGCAACTTTATGCTCACAACTCAGAAAACCCGAAAGAAATGGATATATTCCTAGAAACACACAACCTCCCAAAACTGAAGCAGGAACAGATTGAAACTGACTAGACAAATATCATGCTCTAGCATTGAAACACTAATATAAAAACTACCAATCAAAAAAAAGTTCTGGACCAGACGGATTTACAGCCAAATTCTATCAGACCTACAAGGGAGATCGAGACCAGCCTGGCTAACATGGTGAAACCCCATCTCTACTAAAAATACAAAAAATTAGCTGGGTGTGGTGGCACAGGTCTGTAGTCCCAGCTACTCAGGGGACTGAGGCAGGAGAATTGCTTGAACCTGGGAGGAGGAGGTTGCAGTGAACCAAGATTGTACCACTGCACTCCAGCCTGGGCAACACAGCAAGACTCTGTCTCAAAAAAAAAAAAAAAAAAAAAAAACTAATACCAATCCTAATAAAACTATTCCAAAAAAATCAAAGAGGAGGGCCTCCTCCTTAACTTATTTTATGAGGCCAACATCAGCCTAATACCAAAATCTGGCAGAAAAACGATGAAGAAAGGTAACTTGAGGCAAATGTCCCTGGTGAACATAGATGCAAAAATCCTCAATAAAATACTAGCAAACTGAATTCAGCAACACATCGGAAATTAATTCGTCACAATCAGGTTCGCTGTATTCCTGGGATGCAAGGTTGGTTCAACATACACAAATCAATAAATGTGATTCACCACATGAACAGAATTGAAAGCAAAAACCATATGATCATCTCAATAGATAAAGGAAAGGCTGTCAATAAAATTCAGCATTCCTTCCTGATATAAATTCTCAGACTAGGCATTGAAGGAACATATGTCAAAATAATAAGAGCTATCTATGACAAACCTACAGCCAACATCATACTGAACAGACAAAATTGAGAAACATTCTTCCTTAGAACTGCAACAAGATAAGGATGCTCACTCTCACCACTCCTATTCAACATAGTGTCAGAAGTGCTAGCTGAAGCAATCAGGCAAGAGAAAGAAACGGTATTCAAATACAAAAGTAAGTAGTCAAACTATCTTTCTTTGCTGATGATGTGATTCTCTATTTAGAAAGCCCTACAGACTACACCAAAAGGCTACTAGAACTGAAAAATAATTTTAGCAAGGTTTCTGGATAAAAAAAATCAATGTACCAATAATCAATAGCATTTCTACACACCAATAATTCCCAGACAAAGTCAAATAAAGAACAGAATCCCCTTTATAATGGCCACAAAAAACCCCAACATACCTAGGAATGTAGCTAATCAAGGAGGTGAAAGATCTCTACAAGGAGAACATGAAACAGTGCTAACATATGTCAGAGACAAGATAAATAAATGAAAAAACATTCCACATGCATGAATTGGATGAATCAATGTTGTTAATATTGCCATACTACCCAAAACAATTTGAAGATTCAATGTTATTGCTATTAAACTACTAATATCATTCTTTACAGAATTAGAAAAAAATACTATTATAAAATTTATTATAAAATTTATATGGAACAAGAACAAAAAAGAACCTGAATAGACAGACAAAGCAATCCTAAGCAAAAAAGAATGATGCCAGAGGCATCACATTACTCAACTTCAAACTATACCGTAAAGATACACTAACCAAAACAGTATGGTACTGGTAGAAAAACAAACAGAGAAACCAATGGAACATCGTAGAAAACCCAGAAATAAAGTTACACACATATAGTCATCTGATTTTTCACAAGGCTGACAAAAACAAGCAATGGAAAAAGGACTCCCTATTCAAAAAATGGTACTGGGATAACTGGCTAGTCATACGTAGAAGAATGAAACTAAATCCTTACCTTTCAGTATATACAAAACTTAACTCAAGATGGATTAAAGATTTAATGTAAGACCTCAAACTATAAAAAGGCTAGAAGAAAATCTAGGAAACACCCTTCTCAGCTTCAGCTTCTGCAAAGAATTTTTGACTAAATCCCCAAAAACAATTACGATGAAAACAAAAATTGTCAAGTGGTACCTAATAAAACTAAAGATCTTCTGCACAGCAAAAGAAACCATCAACAGAGTAAACAACCTACAGAATGGGAAAAAATATTCACAAACTACTCATCTGACAAAGGCCTAGTATCCAGAATCTATAAGCAACATAAATCAATAAGCAGGAAACAACTTTATTAAAATGTGGGCAAAGAAAATAAACAGATACTTCTCCAAAGAAGACATATAAGCCACCAAAAAACATATACAAAATGCTCATCATCACTAATCATCAGAGAAATGCAAATCAAAATCACAATGAGACACCATCTCACAATAGTCAGAATGGTTTTATTAACAAGTCAAAAAATAACAGATATTGGCAAGGCTGCAGAGAAAAGGGAATACTTACAGACTGTTGGTGGGAATGTACATTAGTCCAGACACTGTGGAAAGCAGTTTGGAACCTAAAACGGAAATATCATTCAACCCAGCAATCCCATTACTAGGTATATACCCTAAGGAAAATAGATAATTATACCAAAAACACACATGCACTCATATTCGTCACAGCACTATTCACAATAGCAAAGACATGGAATTGACCTAGGTGGCCATCAATGGTGAATTGGGTAAAAAACGGTGGCATATATACCCCATAGAATACTACACAGCTGTAAAAACAATGAAATCTTTTTTTATAGCAACATGGATGCTGCTTAAGGCCATAATCCTAAGCAAATTAATGCAGGAAGAGAAAATCAAATATCGCATGTTCTCACTTATAAGCGGAAGCTAAACATTGAACTCACATGGACATAAACAAGGGAACGATAAACATTGCCAATTATTAGAGGGGAGGAGTAACAAAAGGGAAGGATGTGGGTTGAAAAACTACCTGCTAGGTACTATGCTCATTGACTGGGTGCAATATACCCATATAGCAACCTGCACATGTACCCCTGTATCTAAAATAAAAGTTGAAATTTAAAAAGTAAATAAAATCACATCTATAAAATATATATGTGCATTTGCCAACAAATATTTACTAAGTAACTATGACATGATACCAAAAAACCTTGTAGCTACTGTTAAGTATTGTAAAGAAAAAAATAAACAAGGCAGCAACATCACTAGCCATAAGAACTCTACTCCCTCAGACACAAAATGATATTTGGGAGGTATGCAGCTTAGTTAGACATTCATTTAGGACTTTATAACTAATTATTCCTATAAAAGTCTGTTTTAAAAATTATGGGCTTTGGGAGATAAAATACTTCACTTTACAGAAGATTTTTAAAAATTTAGTTATCTGAAAAACAAAAAATGGAACTAGCGTTATTCTTTATTACAACATGTAATATTGACTCTTGCATAAAAAATGTCTTGAAAATTAAAATTATGAAACAATTAGGAAAACACTTATTTTTTCTTCAGTGATTTAGATTGCATGGGATTGACAAATTAAGGCTTGTCTTGGGGAGATAAATGTGTATGAAACTTCAGTTTTCCCCTGGGCAACCTAAAAGAAAAAATGGACCTCATGTGAGTGTAAATTAATATCATTTTTTGGAATACAAATATTTTGGCCCTGAAATGTTAATTCTTGGTTAGTCTTTTATTCTACAAAGAGGGCTATACAAGCATATTAGTTCAATCCATGTTTCTAACAAAAATTTGAAGTTATTTTTAATAAATAACTTTAAAGAAATTGCTCTCCTATTGTATATCTTCACTATGAAATATTTTGCTGCCATTGTAAAAAAGGAAATGAAACTTTATATACCTACATAAGGAGATTCTTTCTAGAGGTTAAAAGCAAATTTTAAGATAGTGCAATCGTATCATCCCAGTTACATACAAACTTATAGACTCCAACACTCTAGTAGGTATCGTAACAGTATATGTATATATTTGAACATAGAGAGAAAAACATTTAGGACTTTAAACTCATTGCTGATGACAGCTCTTTTCTTGGGAAAAAGAACTAAAGATCCTCAAGATAAATAAGAAATTTAACTTCATCAATAAATGTCAAATGTTAAAGTAAATCTTCTACAACTGGCTGTGGAATTATTCCGTTCAGAAATTCTCCTTAAGATTTATTCATAGAAAATGAGTCAGAGCAAGAAAAGAAAATTCGTGCCCCAGGAGTTCAATAGGCTTCTCTCAAGAAAGGAAAATGGGCCTAGAATTCTGTTCATAATCTAATGTGACCAGATACGGTCAGCAAACCAGAAACACAATCAGAAGGGTCATTTATATTCACCACTTGAAATAATGAAGAAAATCTGCAAGGACCTACCAGTACCAAGGGAAACAACATAGAAATAATAGAGCTGAAGATATACAGCTGCATTGTCAAATACAAAATGTGGGGGAGTATCAGCATTTTAAGTTTTCTGGTAAACATACTATGTGTGATCATATTGGGTAAAATTCCTGACCACCTCTTTAAGAAAACTCGTATTGATGACCCACTGTTTAATCTAGTGTTTCTTCAGGTCATACTTTTGTTTCCTTGAGCGAACTTTGTGTAGAAATCATGTCCCATGATATGTCATCTCTTATCAGGGTTATACTGTATATTACAGTAGAAATTCCTTTGGGATCTTGGAGCTAACTAGTGTATTAATTAATACTGTGACTTGAATGTCTCATTCCTAGGTTGTAGGCTGAGCTTTGTGTTTCTATTCTTGAAGAAGGAGCGAGTTCCTTTCTGGATGCCCTGCGGAAGAATGTTTACTTGCTCATGTACATTGTTAACAGAATTTACCTCCTCAAATTTATAAGGCTGCGGGTACCCTTTCATTGCTGGCTGCCAGCTGAGGGCCACTCTCAGCTTCTAGAAGTTGCCCAAACCCATGCCCTTGCTTTACCCCCAAATCTAGGGAAAGCAGCTCAAGTCACTCTCAAGCTTCAACCTCTTTTGCCTCTTTCATATCCAGATTTCTCTGACTCACTTATTTTTCTTTTGCCATTCTCCTTCATTTTTAAGATCCTGTGTAATTATGCATGTGATTTAGAAAAGGATAATCCCTCTAAAATCCATAAACTTAATTCCATCTGCCAAGTTACTGTTGCCATGTAATGTAACAAAACAGAAGTAACAACAAGGACATCTTTGGGCGCGAGAGGCAATTACACTGCTCAAGACAATATATTTAATTTTTATTAGTGCAGACAATTATTTCTTACAAGTCATAATTAAACACTTGGTAAATATGAAGAGTAACAGGGTTAGTGAACTTTCAGATAGTGATGGTCTTGTTTTTGTTTTTGTTTCCTGTTTGGCTGATTTGAAGAATGAGGATGAGGATGTTCACAGTGAAGTGGATGTATTCAGTTGTTTGAAATTTGTCAACTTTTCTGAGAAGCCTTGGAGAAAAATGAATTAATTTTTAAGCTAAAGATAATGTTCTGACAAATACAAGAGTTGAAGAAAACCCTAATGATATGGAAATAAGGAGAGGGTGGTTTTACATTTGCATATTTTCATCCTTGCTTTCAATCCAAATTTTTAGAAAAGTTGTCCTGTCACAGCAACAAATGCAGGTGGCTTTACCTAATGATTTAATTTTTCTTTTGTATTTTAGCAATTCCTACAACACTTTTTTATTTCTTGGTTGTAGCTGTAGTCTTCACATTTTCATAGGACTTAAAATACTGCCACTATTGAAAATTTTGCTCTAGAAGCAGTTTTTAAAATTATGACTATCCAAATAAAAATGGAAAACTAATAAACACACAAAATATGGTAATGTAACTCACTAATCACTACATAATGGCAATAGAGTGATAATTAGTTCAGAGGTCAATTTCATATTTCAAATTCATGAAAAGAACATTTCTGTGAATGCTAGTATGTCAAAAAAGTAGAATAAAAATTCTAGAAGTGTTTGAAAATAAAACTATCATTTTTCACAGAGAGTTGATTGATTCCAGAGTCTGAGTAATTTCAGCCTTCCACAGACAGGAAACTTAATGAACGTTGCCCTAACTTCTGATGCACCAGTAAATGCTAAGGTAACAATCTAAAGTCTAAACACCAAAGTAAAATATAAAGTGCTTGAAATTCAAGGTGAAAACTAATATTAAAGTGAAATCTATAGTTTCTCTAAATTAAAACTTGTGAACACAGGCAATATATGATGCAGTAATGTTAACAAATTGCATTCATGTCACAGCTGCCAACCTGCCTATTTTTTAAATGAAAGAAATGAAGAAACCCACATGGAATTTTTGTCCATATGTCTATTTGCACAGCTGAATAGATGAGGAAAAAATGATTTTGAGAATGTACTGAGTGTTTTCCTAGGCTTTGTAATGGGATCTAGCAGATCAAGTTTTACAATCTGAGACAATATGGCTTCATATGATTGAAGTTTTTCAAAAGAGGATCAGACAATTGAAAGCAGAAGTGGAACTTAAAAATCTGATACGTAAGACAATCTATTGAGTGGGTATCAGTCAGCCTCTATCCCCAGCCATCTATTTCATATTTAGACCCTGTCCATCGTGCTTGTGAACCAAGTGACTCTGCTGACAGCGATGAAGGTTATCCATGAGCTCAATAAAATGGACTTTCCCTTGTTCAGGTCACTTGAACCTCTGTTTGAACATGTCCAGAAGAAAGATCAACCCTTAGCAAAAAATATGGCATCGTTTTCCAGGTATCAGCCAGATACCAAGTTGCACAGTGATCATAGAGAATAACTTTAATCAGGCATGGGAGAGCACTTTTTATTTTTCCTCACTGAAATAGACACTGCTTGGCTATGCATTTGCCTTTCTGTCAGTAACATTGCAGATACACAGTATGGTCTCTGACCAAAAATTTCATTTTCTAGTAAATGAAGGTGAAGATTGAGTTTATGGTGATGAAATTCAGTGATTTGGTTATATTTCCATTCAGCCTGAAGCAGCTGTCCTGAAGAAACAGTGGAATGATCTTGAAAGTTAGTTATGGCTTCAGAAAGAAGATAATGTGTTACCCTGCTGGGGAAATGCCCTCCTCAATTTGTTATATGCTCAGAACCAGTGACCAATGTGTTTTCTCCCCAAAGCCAGGATTCACAGGGCCAGAAATCAAAGGGAGGAGACAGGTCCTCCTCACTATTAACCCTTTGGCAAAGAAAGTATACCGAGTGAGGTTAGTGAAGGGAAAGTTTATATTCTTTTTTTTTTTTTTTTTTTGAGATAGAGTCTCGCTTTGTCGCCCATGCTGAAGTGCAATGGCGTGATCTCGATCTCGGCTCACTGCAGACTCTGCCTCCCTGGTTCAAGTGATTCCCTTGCCTCAGCCTCCCAAGTACCTGGAATTACAAGTGCCCGCCACCACACCTGGCTAATTTTTGTATTTTTGGTAAAGAGAGTTTTGCCATGTTGGCCAGACAGATCTCAAACCCCTGACCCCAGGTGATGCATCCACCTTGCCCTCCCAAAGTGGGGAAGGACTATATTCTTACTACCTCTGAGGGATAAGAAAAAAATTATTTGGAATGCAGGCAATCCCCTGGGTTTATTAATTGTGTTCCAATGTTATAATTTTAAATGTAAATCTACCCCAATAGACAGTTTTGCTAATAACCAAAGCCCATCAGGAAGGAATATTGAGGTCACCCAGTTACACAAGGAACCACGACCAACTGAAGTGGCATTTTAGAACAAAGAGAATAAAGAACGAACAGTTACGATAATAGAAATCATAGGTGTGATTTTCTGGCCAATTGAAGAAATGAGGACTTTCCTAATTATACGGTTTTCTGCCTTATTTTAATGTGGGTGTATTTATAAATACAACTGGTACTTCCCACTTGTTTCTCCTCACCCATACTCTTACCATCTAGCATCAGTTTTGTTTATAGTAATTACTTTTTATTCACATTTCAGTAATGCAAATGTGATGAGTGTGATTTGGCTATAAGCAGAATAAACATTATTTTAAAAAGAATAAGTTGACCTATGGTACTTCATTTCATCTTTTGGGGAGATGATTAGTGCATTTGTGGTTTTAGTAAAGATAGCTGTGTCATGAGGAGATTCAATTAGACTACAACAGTGATGATAGCTTTTGAAGGAATGAGAAAATGAGACTGATATTATGTTAAGATACATTTACAAGAATAAATTGTCGGCCTATACATTGATAATATTTACAATTATTTTCTGTTGCATTTAATTATTTCCCTGTTTATTATAGAATATACTGGTATTTGATCGAATAGGTTTATAATTATTACATTAGACTTTTTAAAAAATTTTAGGATTTTTAGTTTCTTAGGCTTCCTTTACAAAAATAACTTTATGGTAACTACCTGCAGAAAGATTTTTGTCAATTTATTTTATTTTATTTATTTTCTGAACCCATATGTATTGCTACATGTCCTTTTACTGCATGAACTTCATAAAAGCTCAATCATTACATAATTTAATAGATTCAGTTATTCTTTTTCATAAATCACTATATTTTAGTATGAATCTTAACTTACATGAAAAAAATGCTAGGTTTTGCTGCTTAGTATATAACTTTATATCTTAGTATATATATATCTCTATAACTAAACTTTTACTTAAAATTAATGCACTATTTCAGTCTGTCCAAACTTGGGTTTTTCTACTGAATTCTGGAAGTGTAGTCTATTTATAGAGAAAAAAAATGCCATGCAAATAGCATTAAAATGCCTTTCAAATATTGCATAATGAAAACCACTAATTTTTTTGTACTGTTGGGGTGTATGATAAGCAACAGCATGACCTACATAGAAAATTAAACTATATTGTTTACATAATTGAAAATCAGTAAAAAAAATTAACAACATAATGACTGTACAAAATCAAGATTCTAGTCAATTCTAGTGGGGAAGGAAACAGGACAAAGAAACCTACGTAGGAGACTAAAGTTTTCTATTTATTGACCTAGGTAGAGAAGAAATGGGTAATAGCTCTGTTATTATTTATTAAGAAGTTCATTTTTGCATCTTTTTGCATCTATGTTATATTGCACCATCCAGCTATGAAGAAAATATCTGTGTAATAAAATGCACAATAATCTTAAGAAAATGTGTTTCATTTCTTGGTAATAACATTACCAAGAATAATTTAGTATTATGTATGCAATTTTATATTTTAAATTTATTTGTATTTGGATTGTGTAACTTTTTAAATATCTCAAATAAAAAATGTTATATCAGTATTTTCTACTTGTTTTAAAAATAATTTTAAATATAATACAAAATACATAATTGTATACTGAAATTATAACAGTCACATGTAAACTGTTATAAATATATGACTAAGTATTTTGCCTTACCTGAGACATATTTTATATGTAGTACTTTATGCTTTAAGCCCTCTGAGCTATTTTATCTGACTTAACATTGATCAATTATAAAAATTCAAAATGAGAAATTTCTTCTCAGAATGAGCTTAGAATTAAATCATTTTCTCCCTTCAATATTTTAGTTCATTTAAAAATTTCTAATAAACCTTTCTGAAGATATAACTATCTAAAAAGCTAATCAGATATCCTCAATAATTTTTCTGTAACATTTTAACAAAGACCTGTTTGACATTTCAGCACTTTAATAAGCCAGCTTAAAAAATTTAAAAAGTTTGCTTTTTACAGACATATGCACTATTATTTTAGAGCAGATTTACAATGTTTCTATTAAATTGTTTAAAGAAAGTTCATTTTAAGGGTTAGAAATATAATATGGGACTATTTCTTCTAAAAGTCATATAAAATTATAGCTAATAGAGCTGGAGCCAGTCTTAGAGTTTGTCTCAATCAGTGCTTCCTACTTAATAATGAGTAAAGCAAGATCCAAAGAGAGGAGGTAATTTTCAAGAAGTGAAATTAAGAGACCAGTTTCCAAAAGAATTAAATTTCCTTAAAATTTTACCTAGTTTAACTCACTCTTGATATTATGAATCTTTGTTGATTCTACATTATCATTTGATTCACTGCATTCAGTATTTTAAATTAAATTATCTACGGAGTAACAGAAACATGATTTAGATTCTGCATTAACCTCAGACCCAGTGTTTATCTAGCTTTTAATTATAGAATAAATGTAAAATCCAAGAAGACTGCATTTTTAGATTAGTAGTAATCTTTATGCAATAGGTATCATCTAGCACATGAGTATTTTGGAACAATTTTTATTCTTCCACTAAGCTTCAAGCACTTGGACATAGTAGAGAATACTGTTACTTTAGACATCCCAAAACACACCTCACCTAAAAGTTACCTGTTTAATGAGCTGTCAAGGGTAAATCTATTTCACACCTTCTCTGGGACACCATTTTCACAGAATAATAAGTTAGTAAATCCATGCGGAGGTTTCCATGACAATGCCCCCATAGAAAACCAATAGAATTGAACCTTAACAGATAATCTAGAGTAACTATTAGCCAACTTCACAAAGCCACTGAGAATGATTAAGGTCAAAGCATTTAGAAATATTAGCAGATTAAGTATTTTTCACAATTTAATTAGATGTATGTTTCAGATTTTGTTCCTTTCATTTTATTTGCATAGATTTCGAACTATGCTCAACACCTAGCAGATGTGTAAAAATAGGTTTCCTTTGTAATTTTTAAATGTCCTTTATCTTCTCTCTCAAATAATGTTTTTAAAGTAGAAAAATAATGTTCATTTGGGTAAACAATCTGAATAATCTATGTAATAAATGGTAAAATAATAAAGAACAAAACAGTTATTTTTAGATACTAATAGAAAAAAGTTAAATGATTGAAATAGTAGTTGTTATACTAATTTTTATTTTTTTATTATAGATAGAAACACTCTTAAGCATTCAAGTAGATTTTGATAGTCTTGAGACTAGCTGAATAGTGGAAAGAAATTATCAATCTTTACTGTGTCTGAGAAGAAAATGAACCAAAAGTGAACAATTCCTACATTTCAGAGTTATATTTAGAATTAAAACATTTCTCTCTTGTTATGACTAATTTTCATCGATAGATAAATATATTAATAAGAAATAGTTCTGTTTTATTCTTGTTTGATATATTGGATTTATCTTATTTAACAAGTAGAAGTTGAGATCCTGTCAATTTAAATGCAACTAATGTCAGGACATTTGCCATTAATTTTAGAAATTAAGTGAAAGGCTGGAGGCATGATGTAAGATTATAACTAAATTATACTGGGTAATAAACTTCTGATTTAGACTCTGTGTTATAACTATGGACATACAAGGTAACGTGTTCTTTGTCATAAGACATAACATGTATTTCAAGCTAAAATTTTAAATCTTTGAGGACAGAGACTCAGTTGCACCCTTTTCTTCAAACGCACTGACAGAAATAAACAAGTAACATGTAATGAATATTTTAATTGGTGATCGAGGTAAATAAAGATAGTGTAAAATATATTTTTGTTTGATTTGATTGTAAAAATGTTTAAAATGTCCCCTCGTTGTAGGTCAGAATTCTATTTATTTTACTTATTTTTAAAATTTTATTATATATACTTAAGGTGGACGGCATGATGTTTTGATACACATATCCATATTAAACTGATTACTGCAATCAAGCTAATTATTGTGTCCATCTCCTCACATAGTTAAAATAAATAAATAAATAAATAAATAAAAATTCTGACATCTCATGTTAGTTAAAGGGTACAAAGTTTTAGTTACATAGGACACCTAAGTTCTGGAGAACTATTGAACAGTAAGGTGACAGTAGTTAATAATGCTACTTTGCACACTTTAATCTTCCAAGGGAGTATACTTACATGTGTTCCTGACCTCAAGTGATCCACCTGCCTCCCAGAGTATTGGGATTACAGATGTGAGCCATCACTTCCGGACTCCCTTATGATTTTTCTTTATAACTTATTCTTTTCTGTTGCTTACTTTAAGAATACAACATATAACACAAATAACATAAAATATGTGTGAATCTACTGTTTATGTTATTGGTACTTTCATTTAACAGTAAGCTATTAGTGATTAAGTTTTGGGGTAGTCAAAAATTACATGCAAATTTTTTCCTGTGTGGGAGTTTGGCACCTCTTACTCTTGTATTGTTCGAGGGTCAAGTGTACGTGGATACTTATGATAAGGTTTAAATTATAAATTAGACACAATAGGAGATTAACAGCAGTAATTAATAATAAAATGAAATCACGTACTCTAATAAAAATTATGTGAATGTGGTCTCCCTTTCTTTCTGTCTCTCTCCTTGCCTCTCTCTCTCTCATCCCACAAAGTATCTTTTTGCACAAAATATTTTGTACTACCGTTTCAGTAACTGAAACTGAAGAAAGGGAAATCATGCATAAGAAGGACATACTATACTAAAATAATTAAACAAAATTTTGTATATTTCTCCAAAGAACCTCCTATAGTAATTAAGTTGTCTTCGTGAAACTGTTTTTCTAAATTTTTGTTTCTACATTATTGTATTTGTAAGGGTTGATGCCCTGTTTTGTGACAGTCATTGGGACTCTTTTTCTTAAAAAAAAATTACCTTATTGTCTAGAACTGATATTATATATGTTCCTATATTCTCAGATACATCTCTTACTTTATTTCTACTTGTTTTTGGTAATATTTTGTTAGTTATCTATTACTGTGTTGTAAATTACTGAAACTCTAAAAACTGAGCAGCTTAAAGAAATATACATTTATTATTTCACAATTTATGTGTGCCAGGAATCTAGGTACAAGTTGTGAAGTTCACCTGTTTATTGTCTTACAAGGCTATAATCAAAGTATTGGTGAGTTTTTGTTCTTACCTGTAATTTTGAGTAGGGAAGAATCAACTTCCAACTCCCTAATGTTATTGGGAGAATTCATTTCTTTACATTTTTAGGACGAAAATTTTCAGGATTTTCCAGAATGTCAGATTGAGGCCACTCTCAGCTCCCAAGAGGCTACCCACTCACTGTTCCCCGCTACATAGCTTTTTCCATAGACAGTTCACAAGATGGCAGCTGCCTAATTTAAAGACAGCAGGAGAGCAGAAAACAGCAAGACTCGAAAGCAAGTTAGCTAGAAAGATTGTCTTATGTAAAGTTAGCTAGAAAGATAGTCTTATGTAATGTAATCATAGGTTTGACATTCCATCAATTTTGTCACATTCTATCGATTAGAAGCAAGTTAGTTCACCCACATTTAAGAAAATGGCACTGTACTAAATTGTGAATAGAGAAGGCAAGGATCAGGTGGTCATTTTAGAATCTGTCTACCCCACTGATTTATGATCTTCTATCAAAGTTTTTCTTTTAATATTGGTACCCAGAAATTGTTTTAATATATTAGTTTTATGTTTTCTAAAACATATTTTACGGTGGAAACTTAAGGTTCTTTTTGATGTCAAATATGAGCTCTGTACCTCCAGTCAGCCTCATTTTATATACTTACCGAATCTGATCACATATTTTCAATTGACAAAAGCAATTACAATTATTTTTAGAAATCGGTTTTATGTTCAATACTTTATAACAAGTGATATTGTTGTTTCAGTTTCCTTAGAAAAATAATCTAAACCAATTATATACATTTGTATATGTATACGTATGTGTGTGAATATATATGCACATATATGCATATAGTAACTGTAAAAGTTATGATAAGCTAACTTTAAAGCCTCAACAATGAAAAAGTCTATAATAACTAATACAAATTTTTCAGTTCCGAATTTTTCTTCTAATATGTGACTTTAATAATGGCACACATATAAATACAGGTTGAGCATCTGTAATACAAAAATCCAAAATCTAAAATGCTTCAAAATCTGAAACTCTTAAACACCCACAAGATGATCAAAGAAAATGCTCATTGAAGCATTTTTGATTTCAAATTTTTGGATTAGAGATGCTTAACCAGTATAACATAAAAATATTCTAAAATCCAAAACAAAACAAAATCTGAAATGCTTCTGGTCCTAAGAATTGCAAATAAGGGATACTAAACCTCTAGTAGTCCTGAACAAAATATGTGTATTTTATCAATAGTAAATTTCTTTTAAGTTTGTTCTTTATTTAATCTTGAATGTGTATGTTGCTATATAAAATATGGGTGTATATATATATGCATTATGTACTGAGTTTCAAGCATATTTTAAGCTAATAACATCCAATCATTTTTGTTTAAATAAAGGGAAAGTCTTCATATGTATGTAGATATTTAAAATATATAGGATTGTTTGTTTCCTTAATTAAAACCTTTTTCGTCTTTATAGCTTGACTGATTTTTACTCATTATTAAACCTTGAGATTCTAGTTATTATACAGTGAATGTAGACAGTTATTTTATTGTGTATCCACATATAAATTATAGCTATACTAAATTTGATGCAAGCACTATGGAGAAGGAAATTTCTTGCTGCAGAGGGAAATATATCAAGAATATTCAAAACATCAACTAAAATCTTCCGACTGAAAATGATAATTTTAGTTGTATTTTAGATTTACATTGTACTTTCTTAATAAGAGTACAGTTATTTTTCTTTTTTTTTTTTTTGAGACAGAGTCTCGCTCTGTCGCCCAGGTTGTAGTGCAGTGGCGCAATCTCGGCTCACTGCAAGCTCCGCCTCCCGGGTTCACGCCATTCTCCTGCCTCAGCCTC